>NC_053023.1:315818418-316118418 GCF_003073215.2 Triticum urartu
GGGATGCTTAAATCAATGTTATATTCATGCCCCAATCATGATCTCTCAAGAGAAATGATTATTCAAAAAATTTATGCTCAGCTTTCTGATAACAATCGCACAATGCTCGATACTTCTTGTGCTGGCTCTTTTATGATGAAGACTATTGAATGCAAATGGGATTTATTGGAAAGAATTAAATGCAACTCTGAAGATTGGGACCTCGACAAAGGTAAGGAGTCAGGTATGACACCTAAGTATGATTGTGTTAAATCTTTCATGGATACCGATGTTTTCCGTGAATTTAGCACTAAATATGGACTTGACTCTGAGATAGTAGCTTCTTTCTGTGAATCTTTTGCTACTCATGTTGATCTCCCTAGGGAGAAGTGGTTTAAATACCATCATCCCATAGAAGTAAAAGTAGCTGCACCTAATAAAGTTGAAGAAAAGACTATCACTTATAATGATCCTATTGTTCCTACTGCTTGTGTTGAGAAACCACCTTTTCCTGTTAGGATAAAAGATCATGCTAAAGCTTCAACTGTGGTTCGTAAAATCAATATTAGAACTTATACACCTTCTGGGCAAGTTAAAATTGAACCTATTATTGCTATTGTTAAAGATCTCTTATCTGATAATATTGATGGGCATGTTATTTATTTCTATGATGAAACTGCTAGAATTGCTAAACCTTGTGCTAAAGATAAACCTAGACCTGTGGTAGGCATGCCTGTTATTTCTGTTAAAATAGGAGATCATTGTTATCATGGCTTATGTGATATGGGTGCTAGTTCTAGTGCTATACCTATTGACTTATACAGAGAAATTATGCATGATATTGCACCTGCTGAGTTAGAAGATATTGATGTCACAATTAAACTTGCCAATAGAGATACTATTTCACCAATGGGAATTGTTAGAGATGTTGAAGTCTTGTGTGGGAAAACTAAATATCCTACTGATTTTCTTGTTCTTGGCTCCCCACAAGATAGCTTTTGTCCCATTATTTTTTGGTAGACCCTTCTTGAACACAGTTAATGCTAAGATATATTGCAAAAAGGATGTTGTTACTATTGGTTTAGGTGATATTTCTCATGAATTTAATTTCTCTAAATTTCGTAGACAACACCGTGAAGAGGAATTTCCTAGTAAAGATGAAATTATTGGTCTTGCCTCTATTTCCGTACCTCCTAGTGATCCTTTAGAACAATATTTGCTAGACCATGAAAATGATATGTTTATGAATGAAAGAAGGGAAATAGATGAAGTATTCTTTAAACAGGAACCCATCCTGAAACACAATTTGCCTGTTGAAATACTAGGGGATCCTCCTCCACCCAAGGGTGATCCCGTGTTTGAGCTTAAACCATTACCTGATACTCTTAAATATGCTCACCTTGATGAGAAAAAGATATATCCTGTTATTACTAGTGCTAACCTTTCGGAGCATGAAGAAGAGAGATTATTGAAAACTCTGAAGAAGCACTATGCTGCTATTGGATATACTCTTGATGATCTTCAGGGCATTAGTCCCACTCTACGTCAACACAAAATAAATTTGGAGGAAGATGCCAAACTAGTTTGTGATCATCAATGACGGTTGAATCCTAAGATGAAGGAAGTGGTAAGAAAGGAAATACTAAAGCTTCTTGAGGCATGTATAATTTATCCCGTTGCTGATAGTCAGTGGGTAAGTCCTGTCCATTGTGTCCCTAAGAAGGGAGGTATTACTGTCGTTCCTAATTATAAAGATGAGTTGATCCCGCAAAGAATTATTACAGGTTATAGGATGGTAATTGATTTCCGCAAATTAAATAAAGCTACTAAAAAAGATCATTACCCCTTACCTTTTATCGATCAAATGCTAGAAAGATTAGCTAAACATACACATTTTTGCTTTCTAGATGGTTATTCTGGTTTCTCTCAAATACCTGTGTCATCCAATGATCAATCAAAGACTACTTTTACTTGCCCTTTTGGTACTTTTGCTTATATAAGTATGACTTTTGGTTTATGTAATGCACCTGCTACCTTTCAAAGATGCATGATGGCTATTTTCTCTGACTTTTGTGAAAAGATTTGTGAGGTTTTCATGGACGATTTTTCTGTCTATGGATCCTCTTTTGATGATTGCTTAAGCAACCTTGACCGAGTTTTGTAGAGATGTGAAGAATCTAATCTTGTCTTGAATTGGGAGAAGTGCCACTTTATGGTTAATGAAGGTATTGTCTTGGGGCATAAAGTTTCTGAAAGAGGTATTGAAGTTGATAAAGCTAAGGTTGATGCTATTGAAAAGATGCCATGTCCCAAGGACATCAAAGGTATAAGAAGTTTCCTTGGTCACGCCGGTTTTTATAGGAAGTTCATTAAGGACTTCTCAAAAATTTCTCGGCCTCTAACTAATTTATTACAAAAGATATACCATTTGTTTTTGATGATGATTGCGTAGAAGCATTTTAAATACTTAAGAAAGCATTGATCTCTGCACCGATTGTTCAGCCACCTGATTGGAATTTACCCTTTGAAATTACGTGTGATGCTAGTGATTATGCTGTGGGTGCTGTTCTAGGGAAAAGAGTTGATAAGAAATTAAATGTTATTCAATATGCTAGTAAAACTCTAGACAATGCTCAAAGAAATTATGACACTACTGAAAAAGAATTTTTAGCAGTTGTATTTGCTTGTGATAAGTTCAGACCTTAAATTGTTGATTCTAAAGTAACTATTCACACGAATCATGCTGCTATTAAATATCTTATGGAAAAGAAAGATGCTAAACCTACACTTATTAGATGGGTTCTCTTGCTACAAGAATTTGATTTGCATATTATTGATAGAAAGGGAGCTGAGAACCCCGTTGCAGACAACTTGTCTAGGCAAGAGAATGTTCTTGATGACCCACTACCTATTGATGATAGCTTTCCTGATGAACAATTAAATATCATAAATGCTTCTCACACTGCTCCATGGTATGCTGATTATGCTAACTATATTGTTGCTAAATTTATACCACCTAGTTTCACATACCAGCAAAAGAAAAGTTCTTCTATGATTTAAGACATTACTTTTGGGATGACCCACATCTTTATAAAGGAGTAGATGGTGTTATTAGACGTTGTGTATCTGAGCATGAACAGGAACAGATCCTACGCAAGTGTCACTCCGAGGTTTATGGAGGACACCATGCTGGAGATAGAACTGCACACAAGGTATTGCAATCCGGTTTTTATTGGCCTACTCTCTTCAAGGATGCCCGTAAGTTTGTTGTATCTTGTGATGAATTTTAAAGAATTGGTAATATTAGTAGACGTCAAGAAATGCCTATGAATTATTCACTTGTTATTGAACCATTTGATGTTTGGGGCTTCGATTATATGGGACCTTTTCCTGCCTCTAACGGCTACAGACATATTTTAGTCGTTGTTGATTACGTTACTAAGTGGGTAGAAGCTATTCCAACTAGTAGTGCTGATCACAACACTTCTATTAAGATGCTTAAAGAAGTTATTTTTCCGAGGTTTGCAGTCCCTAGATATTTAATGACTGATGGTGGTTCACATTTTATTCATGGTGCTTTCCTTAAAATTCTTGCTAAGTATGATGTTAATCATATAATTGCATCTCCGTATCACCCGCAGTCTAGTGGTCAAGTAGAATTGAGTAATAGAGAACTCAAATTAATTTTGCAAAATACTATTAATAGATCTAGAAAGAATTGGTCCAAGAAACTTGATGATGCATTATGGGCCTATAGAACTGCATATAAAAACCCTATGGGTATGTCTCCGTATAAAATGGTTTATGGAAAAGCATGTCACTTACCTCTCGAACTAGAACATAAGGCATATTGGGCTATTAAAGAGCTCTATTACGATTTCAAACTTGCTGGTGAGAAGAGGTTATTTGACATTAGTTCACTTGATGAATGGAGAACCCAAGCCTATGAGAATGCCAAATTATTCAAAGAAAAAGTTAAAAGATGGCATGACAAAAGAATACAAAAGCGTGAGTTTAATGTAGGTGATTATGTATTGCTATACAACTCTCATTTAAGATTTTTTGCAGGAAAAATTCTCTCTAAATGGGAAGGCCCTTACGTTATCGAGGAGGTCTATCGTTCCAGTGCCATAAAATCAACAATTTCGAAGGCACAAATCCGAAGGTGGTGAACGGTCAAAGAATCAAACATTATATCTCAGGTAATCCTATAAGTGTTGAAACCAATGTTATTGTAACCGTAACCCTGGAGGAATACATAAGGGACACTTTCTGGAATGTTTCGGACTCCGAAAAGGAATAGGTATGTGGTACGGTAAGTAAACTGACTCCAAAACAGTTCTAATGGCAATTTTCTTCCGTTTTGGAATATTTAGAAAAATAGAAAAATAAGAAGCAGTCTGGGAAGGACACGAGGGTGGAGGGCGTGCCCTACCCTACTGGGCGCGTCCCCCTACCTTGTGGGCACCTCGTGTGCTCTCCAGACTTCGTTTTCTTACACAACACGTATTTTGGTAGGTAAAAATTCATTATATAACCTCCCGAAGGTTTTGACCACCGTATCACGCAAAAATCTCCTGTCTTTGTTTCGAGCTGTCTTGCTGCAGATTAGAGCAACATGTCGACCCAGGATTCAGAAGGAGAAAGCTATGTGGATGATTACCTTGCAGATCCTAAGGTCTATGGGGATGTGGAGCATTGTGGTTGGACTACGGAAGAAGAAGAGTACTATGAACCCAAGGGAAGGGAGGAGACGAGCTCAGAAGAAGATGAAGTCCCATTACCTCAACCTGGGGACATGCATGTGGAGTTCAAAAAGTCAAGCCTACCGGATAGAGTAAAGAAACCTAAGATCGAGTTTATCCCTTTTCGCCTCTTGCAGGAACACACACAAGAACTATGCAAAAAGATATTGAGCCTGGAGTAGGAGATCGATGACCTAAGGGACCAAAATTATGTCCTCAAGTGCAAATTAAGGAAGAAGCCTACGCCATCAACAAAACCATCATCATCTCCACCAACAAACAAGAATTGAGTATCTAGTATGGGCACTCCCCTTGGCAACTGCCAATATTGGGGGAGTGCCTCGGTATCGTATCACCATCACTTTTATCTTTACCGTTTTTCTTAGTTCGATCCTTTTGATAATATCTTGATCTAGTAGCATAAAGTTTTTAGTATGATCTAGTTGTGAGTTTTGCTTTATGATCCTTCTATGTAATTAAGTACATGAGCTATATAATAAAGATTAGTGTTGAGTCCAAGGCTTGATTATCTTGCTATGATCTTGAGGGAATAAAAGAAAAGAGAAAGAAATAAAAAGAAACAAAGAGATCATATGGATCTTATGGAGAGTAATGACTTCACATAGAAAGAGTATGATGAATAAAAGTTGTTTAGAGTTGACAAACATAGTTTTGGTCATCGTTGCAATTAATAGGAAGTAATAAAGAAAGAGAGGTCTTCACATATAAATACACTATCTTGGACATCTTTTATGATTGTGAGAACTCAAAATATGACATGCTAAATAGTTGACGTTGGACAAGGAAGACAACGTAATGAGTTATGTTTTCTTACATCTGAGATAAATTATATTTTCATGGATCACCCAACATGATTGAGTTTGCCTTTCCCCCTCATGCTAGCCAAATTCTTTGCACCAAGTAGAGATACTACTTGTGCTTCCAAACACCCTTAAACCAGTTTTGCCATGAGAGTCCACCATACCAACCTATAGATTGAGTAAGATCCTCCAAGTAAGTTGTCATCGGTGCAAGCAATAAAAATTGCTCTTTAAATATGTATGACTTATTAGTGTGGGAGAAAATAAGCTTTATACGATCGTGTGATATGGAAGAAATAAAAGCGACAGACTGCATAATAAAGGTCCATATCACAAGTGGCAATATAAAGTGACGTTCTTTCGCATTAAGATTTTGTGCATCCAACCATAAAAGCGCATGACAACCTTTGCTTCCCTCTGTGAAGGGCCTATCTTTTACTTTTATCTCCTACCTTGCATAAGAGTCATGGTGATCTTCACCCTTCCTTTTTAAATTTTATCTTTTGGCAAGCACAACATGTTGGAAAGATCCTGGTATATATGGCTAATTGGATGTGAGTTTTCATGAACCCTTATTGTTGACATTACCCTTGAGGTAAAACATTGGGAGGCAAAACTATAAGCCCCTATCTTTCTCTGTGTCCGATTAAAACTCCACACCCATAAGTATTGTGTGAGTGTTAGCAATTGTGAACGACTATATGATAGTTGAGTATGTCGACTTGCTGAAAAGCTCTTATATTGACTCTTTCCTATGTTATGATAAATTGCAATTTCTCCAATGACTAAGATTATAGTTTGTTAGTTTTCAATGAAGTTTATGATTCATACTTGAAATTGTGATCGAATTGTTACTCTAGAATAAGAGATCGTATGACAAGAATTATATAAGTTGTTGTTTTAAGAAAGATCATGATGACCTCATGTTCGTATTTTATTTTTATCGACACCTCTATCTCTAAACATGTGGACATATTTTTCGATTTTGGCTTTCGCTTGAGGACAAGCGAGGTCTAAGCTTGGGGGAGTTGATACGTCCATTTTGCATCATGCTTTTATACCGATATTTATTGCATTATGGGCTGTTATTACACATTATGTCACAATACTTATGCCTATTCTCTCTTATGTCCAAAAGTCTTGAAACTTCAAGGAAGTCATTTTCAGAATATATAAAAAATACCGAGCGCAGGAAGTTCACCAGGGGGGCCACACCCTGCCCACGAGGGTGGGGGCGCGCCCTACCCCCCTGGGCACGCCCCCTACCTCGTGGGCCACCTGGTGGCCCTCCGATGCCCATCTTCTGCTATATGGAGTCTTTCGATGAGGAAAAAATCATAAGCCTTATTTCCGGACGAGATTCCGCCGCCATGAGGCGGAACCTTGGCGGAACCAATCTAGGGCTCCGGCAGAGCTGTTCTGCCGGGGACACTTCCCTCCGTGAGGGGGAAATCATCGCCATCGTCATCACCAACCCTCCTCTCATCGGAAGAGGGCAATCTCCATCAACATCTTCACCAGCACCATCTCCTCTCAAAACCCTAGTTCATCTCTTGTATCCAATTCTTGTCTCCAAGTCCGGGATTGGTACCTGTGGGTTGCTAGTAGTGTTGATTACTCCTTGTAGTTGATGCTAGTTGGTTTATTTGGTGGAAGATCATATGTTCATATCCTTTATGCATATTAATACCCCTCTGATTATGAACATGAATATGCTTCGGGAGTAGTTACGTTTGTTCCTGAGGACATGGGAGAAATCTTGCTATTAGTAGTCATGTGAATTTGGTATTCGTTCGATATTTTGATGAGATGTATGTTGTCTCTCCTCTAGTGGTGTTATGTGAATGTCGACTACATGACACTTCACCATTATTTGGGCCTAGAGGAAGGAATTGGGAAGTAATAAGTAGATGATGGGTTGCTAGAGTGACAGGAGCTTAAACCCTAGTTTATGCGTTGCTTCGTAAGGGGCTGATTTGGATCCATATGTTTCATGCTATGGCTAGGTTTACCTTAATACTTTTGTTGTAGTCGTGGATGCTTGCAATAGAGGTTAATCATAAGTGGGATGCTTGTCCAAGTAAGGACAGCACCCAACCACCGGTTCACCCACATATCAAATTATCAAACTACCGAAAGTGAATCATATGAACGTGATGAAAACTAGCTTGACGATATCCCCATGTGTCCTCAGGAGCGCTTTTCTCTATATAAGAGTTTGTCCAGGCTTGTCCTTTGCTACAAAAAGGACTGGGCCACCTTGCTGCACTTTATTTACTTTTATTACTTGTTACTCATTACAAATTATCCTATCACAAAACTATCTGTTACCTATTATTTGAGTGCTTGCAGAGAATACCTTGCTGAAAACCACTTATCATTTCCTTCTGCTCCTCATTGGGTTCGACACTCTTACTTATTGAAAGGACTATGATAGATCCCCTATATTTGTGGGTCATCAGCCCTCCACTGGGCCCTGTTCATCCAGCCCTCCATGGGGTCCTGTTCGTCCAGCCCTCCACGGAGTCCTGTTCATCCACCGGCTTGATCGATCAGGGTACTGTTCACGACCTCTACTACCACGGGGTCCTGTTCATCCGACCCACCACTGGGAACTATTCATCCACCCCCCAACAATGCTCACTGTTCATCAAGGGAAGGAGGCAGTAGTGTTCGATTGGCTTCAATTAGCAGTAGTAGCAAAGGAATCACTCAGGTTCAGTTAACAGCAAGGGATCGATTGATCGCTCGGGTTCAGTAACGCGTAGCCTGCAGTGCAATGGCTCAGGTTCAGTTAGGCGAATGCCTCACTTGGGTTCAGTAATGCGTAGCATGCAGTGCAATGTCTCAGGTTCAGTTAGGCGAATGCCTCACTCGAGTTCAGTTAGAGCCCAACGCCTCGCACCCACGCGTGTACGTGTACAAGAGAAACGCGCATCGCTCGGCCCCTGACCACCCACCATAACCAGGAACTCCCTGATATTTTCCTTGCCCTCGCTTCTACCATGGTTTTTTCCGTCATGGACGGCCCAAAGAATGTCATGCAATTGTGTCTCCAGCCCGCCCAGGACGAAAAGCCCATTTTCTGTCATGATTTTTTGTCATAGAAGTAGGACCCCACCACATCTATGATGATACCGGGTTTTGTCACAATTATAGTCATAGAAGCGTCATCAGTATGACAGAAAAAAATCATTTGACCCAAAATGTCACGGATGTGTATTTTTTTTGTAGTGATTGTTGCTATACTTGGCGGCAACCAACCAGGTGGTCAGTGCAGCCTTGGTAGCGTAGCGAGAGGTGGGTGAGACTGAAACTGAATAGAGAACAGCAGATTCAGAGAAGGATCAGGACAACAGTGAGCACGACAACGAAAACAAACCCAGGGACATGGCATGGAAGAAAATGGTGCAGCGCCCATTGCACTTCGTCAGCTCCTTCCTACAGGGGGCTAGATCGAGGTACTCTGGTGTGCAAAAGTTGATCTTTGTTCTCATTATGGCCTCAAGGAAACTACACCACTACTTCCAAGCCCATGAGATCACGGTTGTTACTCATTTTCCGTTACAAAGGATACTCCAAAACCCTGAGGCAACCGGCAAAATAGTGGAATGGGAATTGGAGTTGTCCAGCTTTGGTTTGAAGTTTGAGAGAACTTCAACTATTTAGAGCAGGGCATTGGCAGAGTTTATTGCAGAATGGACGCCAACCCCTAATGCGGAAAGGACAGAGACAGCCATCCCTGGCAAGGAATCACCCCAAGAATGGATCATGTATTTTAATGGTGCTTTTTCCCTACAAGGTGCGGGGGCTGGCACGCTTCTTGTTACCCCCTCCGGGGAGCACTTGAAGTACGTCGTCCAGATGCACTTTGCCCGGGAATAAGCCACCAACAATACAACGGAGTATGAAGGGCTCCTTGTCGGGCTCAGGATTGCAGCGGAATTGGGAATTAAGAAGTTGATCATTCGAGGAGATTCATAGCTTGTGGTGAGACAAGTCAACAAGGATTACCAAAGCCCATTAATGGAAGCATACGTCGAGGAAGTAAGGAGATTGGAGGAGCACTTTGACGGGTTGCAAACAGAGCACATACCCCATGCGGAAAACAGAAGCTTCCTGTGGCCCTGTCAAAGTGAGTTGCGCAGAAGCTTCCTGTGGAACCACGAACTTCTGTTATCCATCTCTCTCAACCCTCCGTATCACCCGCCACAATGGCCCTGAAGAGGAGAATGTTGGACTACGGTAAGCTTCTCCTGGCAGAGCCATCCGCTCCCGGCAGATACCCTGCCGGAAACAACTCCTCACAGTCTGCCGGACCGCCCCCTCCATCCGGGCCTATGGACCCCTCGAACGAGGCTAGTGCTCCCGCAGCACAGGAGGTGCCGCTAGTCCTTGTTGTCAAGCCTCAGGCTCCAACTTGGGAAAGGCACATTGTCCACTTCCTCCAAACCGTAGAACTCCTTGGCAACCAAGATGAAGCTGAAAGAGTAGCCTAGAAGGCCAGTATGTATCAGTTTGTCGATGACTGTAACATCCCAAATTTTCAATTTGGAATGTTATACATTAGATCATCGTTGCATATCATATTTTATTTTTGCATTCTGGTTGATCCTAGAAATTCTACGCAACTCAAGGACCCATGGAGAGAGTTGGGGATTTCGTTATTTTCATATTTGAGTTCTCTCAAATTTTGAGAATAGGATCATTTGATTTTATTTATTTTATCATCAATTATTTCTATTACAAAAATATGAGAGAGGGAATAAAATTACTTTCCCAAAATAAAGAAATATTGAGGATTTCATAATAAAATCAAATAAGATTTTATTTCGGAGTTTTTCAGTATTTTATTTGAATTTAGGAAAAAAGTGCGTTTTTCAAAATTGCATTTAGGTCCCAAATAAATGTTCACCTTGTGCGGCTTGAGTTTAGAAGCCCGTGAAAATTTATTTCGGAATTTTTGGAGTCCGTTTAGTATTTCTTTTTATTTTTCTTCCGAGCGTAACTATTAAAAAAAACGAACCGACCTAACTGGCCGTGTCCGACTAGGACTCTGGCCCGACTAGGCAATATAAGCCGGCCCAGCTCCCCCGGGAGAAAACCCTAGCCAGCCCCGCCACCCGCGCCAACCCGCCCGCGCCGCCGCCCCATGCCGCCGCCCCGCCGCGCCGCCGCCCCGCGCCGCCGTACGCCGCCGCCACCGCCGAGGTTCGCTGCCGCCTCGACTTCCGTGCCATCGGTTTTCTTAGATTCGGTTTTTTTTAAATAGATCGGTTTTTCTGGTTTATTTAAATAGCGAGCATTCGTCCATTCGTTCGTTCTAGCGAGCGTTCGTTGTTTTTTCTTTTTCTCGGATTATATCCGCGAGTTTTCTTATCGCGATTCCTGATCCGATTTTCTTTTTAGTATAACTTTTCGCTCGTTTATCAGAATCAGGCGATTCAAGCGCCTAGAGTTTCGTCTCGAAACCCTCTATCCGTTTAACCAACTTAAACAAGATTTTGCTACTGTAAAATTTGTCCTAGATCCAGATTTCTTGAACGAAGTTGTTTTCTTTCGCCGTTTGACTTTCGTTGCTTTGTTCGATTTGATTCTTTTTGCCAACCGGAGTTCTTAAGTTGAACCTTCTGGTTAGATCTCTTATTTGAGTTTTACCTATTCATTAGATGAGTACTTATTGTATGCTTGTTTGTTTGTCTGCGATAGAATACCCGGAGTGCGCCGCCTGTTACTTCGAATCTCTAGGTTTCGCGGATCATCAGCAAGGCAAGTAACACTTTGATCATACCTTTCCAACTACCCAGTTTTATTGCATTAGATCAATCCTCACACATTGCATGGTTAGCATCTAATTAAATTGTGGGATGGGAAGTAGTTGAGGTAGAACCTATTACCTGTTTATTATCAAACCTTTGGGAGTTACTTCTACGTTTGCTTATTATGCCATACTATGCTAGTAGACGTGGATTGGGTGAGTGATATCCATGACAGATGTGAGTTTTGTTAATTAATGGTTTATCTAAGGTGGCAACTTAAACACACATCTGGGTGGATTGAGGCACCTGGGTATTCCAGGACTTGCCTGTTTTCTTTTGGACCGCCACCCAGGCTCAAAGGGATCATGAGACTATTCATACTAGAAACTTCCGTGTGCAGCCACAAGCTATTATGGGCTCTAGGATAGTTGACTAAGTTGTGCGAACTCTTACAATGGTAGACTAGCAGCTGTAGGGGATGTAGGTGGTACGGTCTACCCGATCGTAAGGTGCTAGCGCTTCTGAAAGACTATGTCTCGGTCATCCGTCTTCTCAAACACCATGTAGTGCGAGAAACCAAACGGAGGCGATCGAGTCTTGTGGGGAAAAGTGCGCAAACCTCTGCAGAGTGTAATAAACTAATCATGGTTAGCCGTTTCCCCGGTTATGGACATCTTGAGTATCTAGTACTTGGATTATCATGTGAATCTCAACATGTTACTCTAAATTAATTTTGTTGGGTTATGTTTAATGATGATGCTTAATTAGGATTGAGAATGCTGTCAACCATTCTCAATGTTTAACAACTACCATGATAGTTAAATAAATTTTATTCCTTTGAAGTAGGGAAAATTGGCTTTACGCAAAACTGTAACCATAGAGCTTTCCACCAGCCAAATATGCATATAGTATAGCTATTTCATTCCATTACTCTCTGTGTGTTACCTCGCGAGCATATTCCATGTGCTGACCCGTTTCGGGCTGCAACGTTAATGTTGCAGACTTTTCAGACGACGATTAAGGAGTTTTAGGTCGTGGTTCTATACTCAGTGATGCCGTTGGAGTTGATGGACTCACTTATCTTCCTAGCCTTCCGCTGTTATCGTTATTAGATGGCCTTAAGCCATATTTATTGTAATAAGCTCTCTTTTGAGACACTCGATGTAATAAGTGTGTGATTGCTACTCTACTATAAATCCTCCGAGTACTGTGTGGTGTCAGCATTACTGATCCAGGGATGACACCGGAGCACAGAGATCAGACTATTTGAGGTCTGGTCGCTACAGAGATGGTGTCAGAGCACACGCTGACTGTAGGACACGACCACTAAGCTAAAAGACCTAGATCACTATTCACTCTCTTCTCTTCTGACCTCTCATCTTTTCTACTCTTTAGGATGGCGGATGCAAGGAACAAGTTCACGCAACCGGATGAAGATACACCCTTTGGACGTCACTTGAAGGAAGTCACTAGATACCTGAACATAGGAGTACCAAGCTTCACCAGAACCTATAACGCCACTTTACCTGAAGAGGAGCGCTGGATGATTCAAGTTCAAGTTCCAGGAAGGACGTTCATGCCAGTCACTGAACCCATAGAGTTTTCTTTTGATGCACCAACTTGGAGTCTAGGACAGAGCATGGCAGCTCACATCTCCATGGGACGCATTGGAGAAGTCTACCGCAAGGATCTCAAGGATACTATCTACCAGATTTGTGGGCGCTGAGATGAACACTGGGAGATGATCAGACCAGGAAAGATAGATCAATCGCAGCCTTTATCCAGGAGCTAAACCAGCACCTTCGACGACAGGAGAACCAGATGGGCACCGACATGATAGATCTGAAGAAGGCTAAGACTAGAATCAAGGAACTGGAGGAAGAACTCAAGTCTACATGTGAAGATTATGAAGAAGAAATTAAAGTATTGGTGGAGAAGAATGACAACCTGATCAAGAAAATTGGAATATTTATGGGAGGCCCTACACCAGTAGATGAAGACAAAGAACCCAAGGAGATTAGCCCGGAAGACTACATCATCATCGACGGTACCGATTCGGAACCATATAGTAGCAACGATGACTATGTTGATGAAGCTGGAGAAGATATCATGGAGTCTGCAACCGAAGAATATTTCTAGTAGACCACCTCATCAGTAGTAGTAGTCCACCATGTAAATATAGTAGTCCGAGCACTTTTGCGATAGATAGGTCGATTGTATGCCCTTGTTTGATTGAATGAAGTGAATTGTTTGATTTTGCCTCATGTGCATATGGGTAGTGTTTTCTCTTTAGACCCCCTCTATTCTTACATCTCATCTTTTCTAAACCCTTAGATGCCTCCAAGACGTGACCCCGGATTTGCCTTTCCACCGGAGCTCACCCAGTTGATCCAGAAGCAGAACACATTGGTGCAGTTGCTAGTCCAGATTCAGAATCAAGGGAACAACAACAACAACCCACCACCACCACCACCTGTTGATCACTTAGCCCATTTTCTTAAGCTAAATTCGCCGGTGTTTTCCAGTAGCACCGAGCCGATAGTAGCAGATGATTGGCTCCGCAAGACCTCTAGGGAGTTGACCACAGCAGGATGCACAGATGCGGAGAAGGTGAAGTTTGCCACACATCAGTTAGAAGGACCCACAACATCATGGTGGGAGAATTTCACAGCCACTTTCCCAGTCGACACTGTCACATGGGACCAGTTTCAGCAAGCTTTTCGTACTGCACATGTTTCAGCAGGAGCTATGGCCATGAAGAAGCGTGAGTTTCGCAACTTACGCTAAGGAGGACGGACAGTTAGCCAGTATGTGGAGGAATTTAGTAAGTTAGCACGTTATGCCCCAGATGACGTCGCTATGGATGCAGCTAAGCAGGAGAAGTTTCTGGAAGGACTGAATGATGAGTTGAGCATGCAGTTGATCGTAGCAACCTTCAACAACTACCAGGAGTTGGTAGATCGTGCTCTTATGATTGAAGGGAAGCAGCAGCAAATTGAGAATCGCAAGAGGAAGTATGGACAAGGGAAGTACAATTCTGGAGCTCAGTAGAAGCCACGTTTTACCCCTAGACCGGGAGGACATTTTCAGCATACCCATGGAGGAGGTAGCTCGCACAATCACAATGGCACTAAGAATGGTAATTGGAATGGAGGAAGCAATGGCCAGAACCGCACCAACCCATCAACCCCAGCCAAGAAGGACCTGAGCCAAGTCACTTGCTTTAAGTGTTCGAAGACCGGAAATTATGCCAATGAATGTCCTGAAGGCCAAAATGGCAATGGAAGTTCTGGGAAGAAGCCGAACCCTTTCAATAGGGGACAAGTGAACCACGTTAGCTTGGAGCAGGTTGAAGCTCAGCTCGATGAAGTAATAGGTAAGTTTTTGGTTAAGTCATTTACTGCACTCGTTCTTTTTGATACTGGTGCATTGCATTCATACATCTGAAGGGGATTTGTGGATAAGTATAACCTATCAACCCAAGCCCTTAGGACACCCATGTTAGTAACCTCGCCTGCAGCAGAGTATGTGGCTAGTCTATGGTGTGATCGGTTACCATTAAGGATTGGTAACTATATTTTTCCCTCAGACCTAATAGTATGGGAATCCCAAGGATTGGATGTGATATTAGGCATGGATTGGTTATCAAAGTATGAAGGGAATATTTAATGTGCTAGTAAGTCAATTTTGCTTAACACCCCAGAAGGGAGAAGGATCAAGTATGTATCCCGACATGTGACGAAGAGGACTCAAGTAAATTGCTTAACAGGAGTTGTGCAGGAGGAAGTACCAGTGGTAAGGGATTTCCCTGAAGTATTTCCAGAGGAGTTGCTAGGCATGCCACCGGATAGAGATATTGAGTTTTTGATTGAGCTATTGCCAGTCACAGGGCCAATATCAAAGAGACCATATAGGATGCCAGCAAAGGATTTGGTGGAAATTAAGAAGCAGATTAAGGAGTTACTGGATAAGGGATATATTCGCCCAAGTTCTTCGCCTTGTGGATCGCCAGTACTTCTAGTGGAGAAGAAGGATGGATCGTTAAGGATGGTTGTAGATTATCGGGGATTAAATGAAGTAACGATCAAGGACAAGTACCCACTACCAATGATCAATGATCTGTTTGATCGATTGCAAGGAGCTAAGGTATTTTCCAAGATCAATCTGCGATCAGGATACCACCAGTTGAAGATTCGAGAACAGGATATTTCGAAGACAGCTTTTACCACTAGGTATGGGCTGTACGAGTATACCTTTATGTCATTTGGTCTGACTAAGGCACCTGCCTATTTTATGAACATGATGAACAAAGTTTTTATGGAGTTTCTGGATAAGTTCGTCATAGTGTTCATTGATGATATCCTGGTTTATTCGAAGAATGAGGAGGAGCATAAGGAGCATTTGCGTTTGGTACTTGGAAAGCTCAGAGAACATCAATTATATGCCAAGTTCAGCAAATGTGAGTTTTGGTTGAAAGAAGTAGGATTCCTCGGACACGTTATATCTGGAGAAGGTATAGCAGTTGATCCCGCTAAAGTTGATACCGTGACCAAGTGGGAAGCCCCAACCACAGTTGGAGAGATCCGGAGTTTTCTTGGACTCGCAGGATACTACAGGAGATTTATTGATAATTTCTCAAAGATTGCGAAGCCTATGACTGAGTTGTTGAAGAAGGATACCAAGTTCATATGGACGGAGGAATGTGAGGCTAGTTTCCAGGAGTTGAAGAAACGCTTGGTTACTTCACCAGTGTTGATTTTGCCAGATCAGACCAAAGATTATGAGGTGTATTGCGACGCTTCACATCGAGGACTTGGAGCAGTGCTTATGCAGGAAGGGAGAGTTGTTTCATATGCCTCAAGACAACTGGAGCCTCATGAGTTGAATTATGCTACGCATGATTGGAGTTAGCAGCTGTAGTGCATGTTTTGAAAACATGGAGGCATTTCCTCATTGGAAACCATTGTGAGGTGTACACGGATCATAAGAGCTTGAAGTACATTTTCACACAGAAGGAGTTGAATCTCAGACAAAGGAGATGGTTGGAGCTTATCAAGGATTATGATATGAAATTGCATTATCACCCCGGAAGGGCTAATGTAGTAGCTGACGCATTAAGACGTATGAGCCATGTCAATACGTTAATGACGGGAGAAATACCAAAGGAGTTAGCAGAAAATCTTCGTGAACTATGTTTAGAAATAGTTCCGAGAGGCTATGTAGCAACATTGAAGATTCAGTCAATTTTGATGGATAGAATCATAGAAGCTTAGAAAACTGACAAACAGATTGCCGCTATAAAGGAGAAACTGAGCAAAGGAAAAGCTAAAGGATTTCGTGAGGATGAGCATGACACCCTATGGTTTGAAGACCGTGTTTATGTTCCCAATGACCCGGAGATCAGGAAGTTGATTCTGCAAGAGGCACACGATTCACCATATTCAATTCACCCAGGAAATACCAAGATGTATTTGGATTTGAAGGATATTTTTTGGTGGACTGGAATGAAGAAGGATATTGCAGAGTATGTAGCAGTTTGTGATGTATGTCAGAGAGTAAAGGCAGACCATCAGAAGCCAGCAGGATTGTTACAACCATTGCCGATACTCGAATGGAAGTGGGATAAGCCAGGCATGGATTTTATCACGGGATTACCCAGGACTCGTTCAGGCTATGACTCAATTTGGGTTGTAGTTGATCGATTGACAAAAGTAGCTCATTTCATCCCAGTAAAGACCACTTACACCAGTGCTAAGTTGGCCAAGATATACATGACAAGGATCGTATGTTTGCATGGAGTTCCGAGGAGTATCGTATCAGATAGAGGAACCCAGTTTACCTCAAAGTTCTGGAAGCAGTTGCACGAAACTTTGGGAACCAGGCTAGAATTCAATACAGCTTTTCATCCACAGACAGATGGACAAACTGAGAGAGTCAATCATATTTTGGAGGATATGCTGAGAGCTTGTGCGCTAGATTACGGATCTAGTTGGGACGACAATTTGCCATATGCAGAGTTCTCTTACAACAACAGTTACCAAACCAGTTTAAAGATGGCCCCTTTCGAAGCCCTGTACAGAAGGAGGTGCAGGACACCGTTGTCATGGGACGAAGTTGGAGACCGCCAGTTGTTTGGACCTGACTTGATTAAAGAGTCTGAATAGAAGGTGAAGTTGATTCGCGATAGGCTCAAGGTAGCCCAGTCCAGACAGAAAAGTTATGCAAATTCTAAACGCAAGGAGACAGTTTACGAAGTTGGAGATAGAGCTTATCTTCGAGTATCTCCACTTCGGGGAACAAAGCGTTTTGGAGTAAAAGGGAAGTTAGAACCACGATTTGTAGGACCGTATCGAGTTTTGGAGCGTATGGGAGAAGTGGCCTACAAGTTGGAATTGCCTGAAGGATTGTCAGGAGTTCATGATGTGTTCCACGTTTCTTAGTTAAAGAAATGTCACGCGGAGATGGCTGACATACTGTTGAGAGATACAGTGCCTTTGGAAACTATTCAGTTGGATAACGATTTGAGTTCTCTCAAATTTTGAGAATAGGATCATTTGAGTTTGCCAGTCGAGTTACCCGCAGCAAGGTTATCAAGTTTTGCAAAGTTCAGTGGAGCCACCACACGGAGGATGAAGCCACCTGGGAACGTGCTCAAGGACCACCCTCACCTATTTTCTAGCCAACCCGAATCTCGAGGGCGAGATTCATCTTAAGGGGGGTAGGTTTGTAACATCCCAAATTTTCAATTTGGAATGTTATACATTAGATCATCATTGCATATCATATTTTATTTTTGCATTTTGGTTGATCCTAGAAATTCTACGCAACTCAAGGACCCACGGAGAGAGTTGGGGATTTCGTTATTTTCATATTTGAGTTCTCTCAAATTTTGAGAATAGGATCATTTGATTTTATTTATTTTATCATCAATTATTTCTATTACAAAAATATGAGAGAGGGAATAAAATGGCTTTCCCAAAATAAAGAAATATTGAGGATATAATAATAAAATCAAATAAGATTTTATTTCGGAGTTTTTCGGTATTTTATTTGAATTTAGGAAAAAAGTGTGTTTTTCAAAATTGTATTTAGGTCCAAAATAAATGTTCACCTTGTGCGGCTTGAGTTTAGAAGCCCATGAAAATTTATTTCGGAATTTTTGGAGTCCGTTTAGTATTTCTTTTTATTTTTCTTCCGAGCGTAATTATTTAAAAAAACGAACCAACATAACGGGCCGTGTCCGACTAGGACTCTGGCCCGACTAGGCAATATAAGCCGGCCAAGCTCCCCTGGGAGAAAACCCTAGCCAGCCCCGCCACCCGGGCCGCCCCGCCCGCGCCGCCGCCGCCGCCGAGGTTCGCCGCCGCCTCGACTTCCATGCCATCGGTTTTTTTTTAGATTCGGTTTTTTAAATAGATCTGGTTTTCCGGTTTATTTAAATAGCGAGCGTTCCTCCGTTCGTTCGCGCTAACGAGCGTTCGTCATTTTTTCTTTTTCTCGGATTAAATTCGCGATTTTTCTGATCACGATTCATGATCTGATTTTCTTTTTAGTATAACTTTTCGCTCGTTTATCGGAATCAGGCGATTCAAGCGCCTAGAGTTTCGTATCGAAACCCTCTATCCGTTTAACCAACTTAAACAAGATTTTGCTACTGTAAAATTTTCCCTAGATCCAGATTTCTAGAACGAAGTTGTTTTCTTTCGCCGTTTGACTTTCGTTGCTTTGTTCGATTTGATTCTTTTTGCCAACCGGAGTTCTTAAGTTGAACCTTCTAGTTAGATCTCTTATTTGAGTTTTACCTTTGCATTAGATGAGTACTTATTGTATGCTTGTTTGTTTGTCTGCGATAGAATACCCGGAGTGCGCCGCCTGTTACTTCGAATCTCTAGGTTTCGCAGATCATCAGCAAGGCAAGTAACACTTTGATCATACCTTTCCTACTACACAGTTTTATTGCATTAGATCAATCCTCACACATTGCATGGTTAGGGTCTAATTAAATTGTGGGATGGGAAGTAGTTGAGGTAGAACCTATTACCTGTTTATTATCAAACCTTTGGGAGTTACTTCTACGTTTGCTTATTATGCCATGCTATGCTAGTAGACGTGGATTGGGTGAGTGATATCCATGACAGATGTGAGTTTTGTTAATTAAAGGTTTATCTAAGGTGGCAACTTAAACACACATCTGGGTGGATTGAGGCACCCGGGTATTCCAGGACCTGCCTGTTTTCTTTTGGACCGCCACCCAGGCTCAAAGGGTCATGAGACTATTCATACTAGAAACTTCCGTGTGCAGCCACAAGCTATTATGGGCTCTAGCATAGTTGACTAAGTTGTGCGAACTCTTACAGTGGTAGACTAGCAGATGTAGGGGATGTAGGTGGTACGGTCTACCCGATCGTAAGGTGCTAGCGCTTCTGAAAGACTATGTCTCGGTCATCCATCTTCTCAAACACCATGTAGTGCGAGAAACCAAATGGAGGCGATCGAGTCTTGTGGGGAAAAGTGTGCAAACCTCTGAAGAGTGTAATAAACTAATCATGGTTAGCCGTGTCCCCGGTTATGGACATCTTGAGTATCTAGTACTTGGATTATCATGTGAATCTCAACATGTTACTCTAAATTAATTTTGTTGGGTTATGTTTAATGATGATGCTTAATTGGGATTGAGAATGTTGTCAACCATTCTCAATGTTTAATAACTACCATGATAGTTAAATAAATTTTATTCCTTTGAAGTAGGGAAAAATTGGCTTTACGCAAAACTGTAACCATACAGCTTTCCACCAGCCGAATATGCATATAGTATAGCTGTTTCATTCCATTACTCTCTGTGTGTTACCTTGCTAGCATATTCCATGTGCTGACCCGTTTTGGGCTGCAACGTTAATGTTGCAGACTTTTCAGACGGCGATTAAGGAGTTTTAGGTCATGGTTCTATACTCAGTGATGCCGTTGGAGTTGATGGACTCACTTATCTTCCAAGCCTTCCGCTGTTATCGTTATTAGATGGCCTTAAGACATATTTATTGTAATAAGTTCTATTTTGAGACACTCGATGTAATAAGTGTGTGATTGCTACTCTGCTATAAATCCTCCAAGTACTGTGTGGTGTCAGCATTACTGATCCAGGGATGACACCGGAGCATAGAGATCAGACTATTTGTGGTCTGGTCGCTACAATGACACTCTATACAGAAGGAGGGCCAACGGTGTGAAATTGAAGTGTGTTTGCCTGGAGGATGGAAAGAAACTGCTGACCCTCTGTCACGACCGGGTTTTCCAGACATAAATTTCCAGAAAAGACCGTCGTGCTCATCAGCCCCAGGATTACTGTTAGCTGATGAGGCTCCACTTGATACAGAAATTCCAAGCAAAGTACAACATATGTAGCACAAGACCATTCTGGCCTGTGAGTACAACAAATGGTTTTCTAGTGGTCGATGGCGGAAGCGGTTTGTGAATCATCAGTGTATGGGACTCCATTTCCCACAGGAACAGCTGACCAGGTTAACTCCTATCTTCGCGAGGCTGCTATCACCATTGCTTAGGTCTCGAGGCTGTCAATCGCCACGCTCCTCTCCAAGCAAGCAATCTGGCCAAGACAATAGCCAGGGACAAGCCAGTGAGTACTTTGAATGTACTCACAAACATTAAGAACACAAGTATAATATAATTGATAATCATGCACGGAAAAATTTTATGATCACATCGTCAGTCATAAATAAAATATCTTTTATGCATGCAAGCAGGTTATTTTCATGCAACATGAATAAGCAATAATAGAGAAGGAATAAAATGCCACAGTCGGGCGTCTTAGCGACACCACATAAAGGGCTTTAAAAGAAATGCCACAGTCGGGCGTCTGAGCGACACCACATAAAGGGCTTTAAAAGGAATGCCACAGTCGGGCGTCTGAGCGACACCACATAAAGGGCTTTAAAAGGAATGCCACAGTCGGGCGTCTGAGCGACACCACATAAAGGGCTTTAAAAGAAATGCCACAGTCGGGCGTCTGAGCGACACCACATAAAGGGCTTTAAAAGAAATGCCACAGTCGGGCGTCTGAGCGACACACATAAAGGGCTTAAAAGAAATGATCACAATGAATATCCAGGAGGTAGAACCATCCCAGGGATACTTGATAATATAAATTAATGCAACGGGTTAGTCCATCATAAAATAATAATCATGGTTCTCACAAGTCACCAGTCGATATCCAAGTTTGGTTTAACAATATCTCCTCCGAAGACCGACACTAAGACCAACACTTGACCCATCCCAGACTGTAATCCTTAACCATGGACACGGCTATTCGAATAGGTTTTAATCTCTGCAGAGGGTGTACTCTTTACCCACGAGTAACGGATTCCTTTAGTCCATCGGGACTAATTCCGTCTACGGCCTTTTAGTTGAAAACACGCCTAACTTGCACACACCAGCTTAACTCATCGGTGTCTGGAATCACCCACGACACTTGTTAAGCAAAACTCTAAGTGGGGAGGCTACAACCTCGCGTAGCATGGGATCAAATTTATATCGCGCGCTCTAAGGGGTGGCCTCCCCTCTCGGTCTCCAACCGGAAACACCCATGCCCCCGGACCAGGTGGCATGCCTACCGGCTACAACCGATATCTTCCACCATGGCCTCTCTGTACGGTGTGTGCTTGAAAGGGGTTGACGACTTACTGAACCATACCCTACCTGCGGCAGGGACAAGTGGTAGTACATAGCAAGTATGGGGGTTACTGGAAACAAGACTCGGTCTACGGTCGACTCAGGAGGTTTATAAAGTTCCCTGCATGACATGTAACAAATATATTCAATCAACCAAAAAATCACCACTCAATATACCTTACCATGCCATACCGGACATAACCGTCCCGACGGGGACCGGCGACAAGCTCACGCCTACCCAAGGCCGAGGCTTTCCCGGATTCCTTTCCGGCATGCATGCAAGGCACATGAGGATGATTACCATCACAATAATATTCATTCCCAACAGCAAGGAAATCACTAACATGCTTCCATGCAAATGATCATGTCACATGAAATAACAAGTCCTTCGAAATAAGGTGGTGTTATAAACGTGTCAAATAACACACCAAAAACATTATGCCAGGGTTCAGAATGCTTGCCTTTAAGTTGTGGAGGGGTGAGGTGCTCTCCAAAACTTTTGAAAGTTTCTTCTCTCTCCAAAATCCTATTTTAAAATATATTTGAATTAACACACATTTCAAAAACAGTACAAAAAAGTTGTTTGGAAAATTTTCAAATAAATCTTAAAATAAACTAGACAATTGAGAATGTAGGAAAAAGAATCAATTCATTTGGAGTTATATTAAAAAGTTATAGCCAGTCAAAGTTGTGGTCAAAATCTGTTATTTAAATTAAAACAGAAAATAAAACGTTTCAAAGAGATTACACTTTCGCGCAGAGAAGACGTATTACGGGTATACGCCTCCACTTACTCCAGCGTGGACGGCGCGGGGTCGCTGACAGTGGGTCCAGGGGCCCACTGGTCAGGTTTGACAGTCTATCTCCCTCCTCCCTGTCCCGAGCGGAGGCGGAGCTCAGGCGATCGTCGCCGGCGACTGGCAGCTCTTCGCGGGGCCCCGAGGGCGGGGATGGATCCGCCACTCCAGTGCGGTCCTCCCGGTGGTTGCCAGGCCGGTGGGGACGGAGGGAGCTGCCGGCGGCGAGCTTCGCGGCGGACGGAGAGCTTCGGGGGCGGGGGGGTTTTGGGGCAACGGTGGATTCCGATCAAAATCGAGTAGGGGAATGTGTTCACGGGAGGATGTGGAGGTTCCTGGCAAAGAGAACGGAGAGTGGGAGGCCCTGCTGGTGCCGAATTGACCGGGGTGGTGGCGGCAGCAGCAGTTGCCGGAGACGAGGAAGGAGACCTCCCCGCGTCGGATGCGAGCTAGGGGAGCGCCAATGGGGTGGCCTGAGGTTGCCTGCATGCTCGGGGAAGCTCGGGGGCCTCCCTTTATAGCTCGTCGAGGTCGGTTCTGCGGCGGGCGGGGGTAAGGCGCCCACCAGCGCGCGACGCGCCGTGCTCCCGCGGCGGCTAGCTCTTGGCCTGCCGGGCGCGGCGGGGGCTGCTTGGCGTGTTGCGGTGAGAAGGGGAGCGCGTGGCGAGGTGCTGCAGAGCGGGCAAAGCCGTGGGCCAGCGTGTCGGCTCGGGCGCGGGTCGTGCAATACACGCGCTGCTCGCGCTCCGGGCGTGCACGGGACGTGTTCGACACTATGCCAGAGCACGCTAAGGTCGCGGTCGAGGCTGGCAATAACAGACCAGGTTAAGGAAGCAACTGGGAGCCTAGTGGACAATGCTTGTTTTGATCAGAGGTGCAAAGCCCAGAGTGCAAATGCCAAAACTCATGTTAAAACTGGTCATGCTCTCCAGGGTTCGACAAAATGCCACAGGCACCTAGGCATCTCTTGGGTGGCCAAAACTTCCAGATGTGGTCTCTTTAGATGTACAAGAGGGTGGTGAGGGTTAGTTTGCCAAAAGTAGAAACTTGTTAGTGCAAGTTTAGCAGAGTTTCAATTCTGGACAGGAAATAAATGACATTATTTCATGAACCAAAAATGATCGAAAGGGTGCATGCTCCTGGACTTAAGGGTTTAACATGGAGGACTACAAGTAGGAGAAAGAACCAAGGGTTAAAGAGCAAGCAAAATTATGGTTGCTGTACAAACCATCCAGTTGGTCCAGAATGAAGATGAGGTTGATTCACTCAAATTTTTCAAAGAACAGCACTAGGTTTTTGCATAAAGTTGAATCATATGCTGCTACCAATATCCCATAATTTTTGTGGAGGCTAGAAAGAATTATTTAAAAGGGTTGTAGTGCAAATTGCACTCTGGACCAGAGAAGAAAAATTGAGTGTAGAGCTCAAAATATTACATGAATAGAAGATATTTTTGTATAAAAGTGATTTAAAAACATCACATGACATCTCCAAATTTTTGTGGGAATTTTAAGTGAATTTATCAAATGGTTGTAGTTCAAATAAGGCCATTTAACCTTGAAAATCCATTCTTCAAGAAAATAAAGATCAAGCAATTAAATTAGTTAATTAGTTATACTGATAAAAGAAAAGTTTTTCATGAGAGGTTAAACAAGTCCAATAACATATTTGAAAAGTTTTCTCTTTGGGAAAAACTCATCATAACAGGGAAAGAAATGATTTAAAAATCAAAATGGAGCTCAGAAATTCAAAGTTTTAATTCCTGGCAAAAATTTTTAATCCATTAAAACAAGGCCAAATTTTTGGGGTGTCACAACACTACCCCCCTTAAGAAAAATCTCGTCCTCGAGATTTGTTAAAAGCTGTGTTAAGAAAATATTGCGCAATAAAGATGTGGCTATAGTGAGAGGGCAATAAGTGGTGAAAAACCACAGTGTGAATACTGGTGCGGTGTGGAAAAGTCTATGGTTCGGGACAAAAACGTGAGATTCTATGCTGGATATAAATTTAGAATAACTCCTAAATTTAAAAATACGCTGGTCGTACCCGAGAGCGCAGTGCTCTCTCTGGCTGACAGGTGGACCCGGGGTCCACTGTCAGTCTCTTCTTCTCCCTCTGGTTCTCTCTTCTTCCTCTCTCTCGCGCGCTTCCCCGCGCTTTCTCCACCGGCGACGTTTAGCGCGTAGGGTATCTAGGCCGTACCGCGGTAGTGCGCGGCGTGCTAGCTGCCGGTGCAGCGTGCACTCACCTCGCGGGCCAGCGTGCTGTCGGCACTGCTTGCGGATTCGTCTCCAAACACCGGCGATCGGCGACGAGCGGCATTGGTGGACTTCACCCACCGTACACCGAGCTCGAGCTATAAAACGGCCGGGGTGTTCTCCTCTTCTTCCTCACACCTGGCCTCACATCTCCTCCTCCTTCTTCCTCCATTACTGCTTACAGAAGCTCGGGTGAGGCTCTAATGGCAGAGGCGATGCCGGACTGGTTTGCGATCCTGATATTTGGAGGGCTGGAGACACTAGTGGGGCTCTCTGTTCTCCTGTGCGATGATCCTCGACGATCGTCGCGACGCTGCTGCTCGGGTGTTGGCTCTCCGTGGTGGTGGTGATCTTGAGGAGTAGATGGGGTGTGCCGAGTGCTAACCGTTGTTAGGGGGTGATTAGTTAGATGTAACACCGTTGCAAAGTTTTGCAAACAGTGTATGCATTCGAATGATTGTGGTTGTGAGGCTGCTGCCGTGGTGTTGCGAGAAATTAAATAATCCACGTCGTGAGAAAGTGCAGACGTAGCAACACAGGGAAAAGAAATCTCACTCCGGGATTTTGTGAGAGAAAAACAATTAATTTTAAAAAGGGCATAAACCACAACAAAAACTACACACATAAGTAGAAGCCAAATAATTGACTCGTCGTACAAACTCAGGGTATCACGCATAGGTCACACACATAAATAAATGTTGCGAATAATGAACATCGCAGCAACGTCTAAAATGGAAACGGTAATTGGACGGGGTCCCTGGAAAACGTCTCTGGTACTGGGATACCCTCCTCTTCTATCGGGGAAAGTGGATTGACCAGTCGATGCACGTGTCTCTCCTGGTCGGGCCTTAGTGCTCTGCCGATGGCAATCTGAGGATTTAAATCTGCGAGGCTCTGAAGATAACCCATCACACGTTGGGTTAAATGCTCTTGAGCGATGACGTACTGGACAAGGTTGGCCAGGACTGGGTCTCTCTCAATTCGTCCACCAGGAAAAGATGTCACTCCTCCGGGTTCTGCACGGCTCGGAAAGTAATAGTATCCTCGTTCGCTGGCATAGGGCACTGTGAATCGAAGGCGAGCAAGCGCTTCGTATGCAACGGCTTCTATGGCCATCTGTGGGGTTGGCATAGATTTCCCCACGAAGGAGACTTCCGTTGGATCTTGGTTTGAGTTTACGGGAGGGATGTGTACTGCTGCCCAATATCTTGAGGTGGAAGGGGTAATCCTCGATTTGAACAGCTCGTACTGGGGTGGCTGGGTAGCGCCCATGGTACTGCAGGTAAAATCCCGCAATATCTTGACAAAACTACCTAGGGTTGCATCTGGGGTTCTCAGATAAATGCTAGGGCTCGGCATGGCAAGAAATGGTTGTGAGGGTGGTGCACAAGATGAGGGGTGCTTGGCAAGGTCACGCGGTGTCTTTTTTATAGCACCGGAGCTGGGTCATTTTTACCGTGGTGAATGGTAAAGAAAATTTTTCAGCTCTGTTCCAAGGGTCGGGGTCAAGTCACAGATTCACACATTTCACTATAGTGATGTGTTACTGTGGGGTTGACGGGGTGATTTTTGGTAACTGTGCCCGGGATAGAAATCTTTCGCTGCATACTGGCGTATCCAGGTAGGGCTACTATTAAAATAGAGGCACGACAACAGGCGGCATTAAAATTACAAAGACACACGATTACAAAGCGAGGGTACACAGGAACTCGATATGACTCGGGTCACTTAGTCTACCTCGTTTACATCCAAGCGGGCGTGCCTTGAGGCTCCTCCACGGGTCACGTCGTCTGAATTAACTGGAGTGGTCTGAGGGGTTGCAGGCTCGGGGTAGCGATGATGACCATCTCGGGGATTGTTGGCCACAACCCCGTTGGAGTGTGCTCCCAATATGCGACGAAGCACTTCTGGGGTTATCGCAGCACCTTGGCCGATGACTGGGGCAGTCCTCAGGGACTCGATGGGGTGTCCAAACAGCACGACTGGGTTGTCGGCATTGGGCTCGTTTTCTTCTCTCGCCGGGGTTCGACGAACCAGCTCTCCACGAGCTGCGATTAGATCAATAGTGATTTGATCGCACAGTTCCTCTAGTGCACTTACATAGCGCACTAGGTGCAACAATGCAGGATCCGTCTCGTGATCTCCGTTGACAACTTGGGGTGGTCTACCATACCCTTCACGTCTGGGGTAATAGTGGAACGAGCGACAGTTAACTCTGGGCGACAAGTGTCGGAGATGAACTATAGCTTCTCGAGCAGCTAGTTGGATGGCTTGTGGCTCAAAGGAAGTTGTCCTTCCGGTGAACCTGTAGGGGCGCTCGGGCTCTAGTCCCCTACCATAAATGTGCACAGTGGCCCAGAATTGACGGCTCTCACCGCTCATGGGTCCTTGGTACACAACATATTCTGGGGGCTCTTCTAACGCATAGGCACGACGGGTGAGGTTTGCGAGTATGGTCACAAAACCTCCAAGGTTGGTTGCTGTGGTTTCATTGTGCACGACAGGTCCAGGCATTGTGGCTCGGTTTGGGGTAGAGGCTGTGCTGTGTTGGGGCTAGCGTGCGCCTTTTTATAGGAAAAAGGGGACGGAGTCTTCCTTTGCACGCTTGCGAGAAAGGACTATTTAGGGGCCGGTCACTGGCGCATGAGTGACAGGTTAGGTTGATAGGTTGGGCACCGACTGCCAAAAAGGTGTTGGGTCACTGTGTGGCTATCTTGCACGAGAAGCTTGGCTAGGGTTTGGTTATGGTTTGGTGGGTTCGTTTGCCTAAGTTTATAGGCCCGGCTAAGATAGGATTAGCCAATGGTCAGCCTGGCTCTTATACCAAGTCTATCACGACCGGGTTTTCCAGGCATAAATTTCCAGAAAAGACCGTCGTGCTCATCAGCCCCAGGATTACTGTTAGCTGATGAGGCTCCACTTGATACAGAAATTCCAAGCAAAGTACAACATATGTAGCACAAGACCATTCTGGCCTGTGAGTACAACAAATGGTTTTCTAGTGGTCGATGGCGGAAGCGGTTTGTGAATCATCAGCGTATGGGACTCCATTTCCCACAGGAACAGCTGACCAGGTTAACTCCTATCTTTGCGAGGCTGCTATCACCATTGCTTAGGTCTCGAGGCTGTCAATCGCCACGCTCCTCTCCAAGCAAGCAATCTGGCCAAGACAATAGCCAGGGACAAGCCAGTGAGTACTTTGAATGTACTCGCAAACATTAAGAACACAGGTATAATATAATTGATAATCATGCACGGAAAAATTTTATGATCACATCGTCAGTCATAAATAAAATATCTTTTATGCATGCAAGCAGGTTATTTTCATGCAACATGAATAAGCAATAATAGAGAAGGAATAAAATGCCACAGTCGGGCGTCTTAGCGACACCACATAAAGGGCTTTAAAAGAAATGCCACAGTCGGGCGTCTGAGCGACACCACATAAAGGGCTTTAAAAGGAATGCCACAGTCGGGCGTCTGAGCGACACCACATAAAGGGCTTTAAAAGGAATGCCACAGTCGGGCGTCTGAGCGACACCACATAAAGGGCTTTAAAAGGAATGCCACAGTCGGGCGTCTGAGCGACACCACATAAAGGGCTTTAAAAGGAATGCCACAGTCGGGCGTCTGAGCGACACCACATAAAGGGCTTTAAAAGGAATGCCACAGTCGGGCGTCTGAGCGACACCACATAAAGGGCTTTAAAAGGAATGCCACAGTCGGGCGTCTGAGCGACACCACATAAAGGGCTTTAAAAGAAATGCCACAGTCGGGCGTGTGAGCGACACCACATAAAGGGCTTTAAAAGAAATGATCACAATGAATATCCAGGAGGTAGAACCATCCCAGGGATACTTGATAATATAATTAATGCAACGAGTTAGTCCATCATAAAATAATAATCATGGTTCTCACAAGTCACCAGTCGATATCCAAGTTTGGTTTAACAATATCTCCTCCGAAGACCGACACTAAGACCAACACTTGACCCATCCCAGACTGTAATCCTTACTCATGGACACGACTATTCGAATAGGTTTTAATCTCTGCAGAGGGTGTACTCTTTACCCATGAGTAACGGATTCCTTTAGTCCATCGGGACTAATTCCGTCTATGGCCTTTTAGTTGAAAACACGCCTAACTTGCACACACCAGCTTAACTCATCGGTGTCTGGAATCACCCACGACACTTGTTAAGCAAAACTCTAAGTGGGGAGGCTACAACCTCGCGTAGCATGGGATCAAATTTATATCGCGCGCTCTAAGGGGTGGCCTCCCCTCTCGGTCTCAACCGGAAACACCCATGCCCCCGGACCAGGTGGCATGCCTACCGGCTACAACCGATATCTTCCACCATGGTCTCTCTGTACGGTGTGTGCTTGAAAGGGGTTGACGACTTACTGAACCATACCCTACCTGCGGCAGGGACAAGTGGTAGTACATAGCAAGTATGGGGGTTACTGGAAACAAGACTCGGTCTACGGTCGACTCAGGAGGTTTATAAGTTCCCTGCATGACATGTAAACAAATATATTTCAATCAACAAAAACACCACTCAATATACCTTACCATGCCATACCGGACATAACCGTCCCGACGGGGACCGGCGACAAGCTCACGCCTACCCAAGGCCGAGGCTTTCCCAGATTCCTTTCCGGCATGCATGCAAGGCACATGAGGATCATTAGCATCACAATAATATTCATTCCCAACAGCAAGGAAATCACTAACATGCTTCCATGCAAATGATCATGTCACATGAAATAACAAGTCCTTCGAAATAAGGTGGTGTTATAAACGTGTCAAATAACACACCAAAAACATTATGCCAGGGTTCAGAATGCTTGCCTTTAAGTTGTGGAGGGGTGAGGTGCTCTCCAAAACTTTTGAAAGTTTCTTCTCTCTCTCCAAAATCCTATTTTAAAATATATTTGAATTAACACACATTTCAAAAACAGTACAAAAAAGTTGTTTGAAATTTTTTCAAATAAATCTTAAAATAAACTAGACCAAATTTGAGGAAGGTAGGAAAAAGAATCAATTCATTTGGAGTTATATTTAAAAAGTTATAGCCAGTCAAAGTTGTGGTCAAAATCTGTTATTTAAATTAAAACAGAAAATAAAATGTTTCAAAGAGATTACACTTTCGCGCAGAGAAGACGTATTACGGGTATGACGCCTCCACTTACTCCAGCGTGGACGGCGCGGGGTCGCTGACTGTGGGTCCAGGGGGCCCACTGGTCAGGTTTGACCAGTCTTTCTCCCCCTCCTTCCCCTGTCCCGAGCGGAGGCGGAGCTCAGGCGATCGTCGCCGGCGACTGGCAGCTCTTCGCGGGGCCCCGAGGGCGGGGATGGATCCGCCACTCCAGTGCGGTCCTCCCGGTGGTTGCCAGGCCGGTGGGGACGGAGGGAGCTGCCGGCGGCGAGCTTCGCGGCGGACGGAGAGCTTCGGGAGCGGAGTGGTTTTGGGGCAACGGTGGATTCCGATCAAAATCGAGTAGGGGAATGTGTTCACGGGAGGATGTGGAGGTTCCTTGCAAAGAGAACGGAGAGTGGGAGGCCCTGGTGGTGCCGAATTGACCGGGGCAGTGGCGGCGGTAGCAGTTGCCGGAGACGAGGAAGGAGACCTCCCCGGGTCGGATGCGAGCTAGGGGAGCGCCAATGGGGTGGCCTGAGGTTGCCTGCGTGCTCGGGGAAGCTCGGGGGCCTCCCTTTATAGCTCGTCGAGGTCGGTTCCGCGGCGGCGGATGAGGATGCCGGCGAACCGCCTCTCTGTAGCTTGCAGGGCAACGTGGCATGGCTGGGATGACGGCAAGAGCTAGTGGATGAGTGGGCACTGCTCCAGGGGCCAGGTGGCGGGCGGGAGTGGCTTTGCCGGCGCCGACATGGGCAGAGGCTGTCGGGCGGCGGCGGCGGCTAGCGCTTGGCCTGTCGGGCGCGGCGGGGGCTGCTTGGCGTGTTGCGGTGAGAAGGGGAGCGCGTGGCGAGGTGCTGCGGAGCGGGCCAAAGCCGTGGGGCCAGCGTGTCGGCTCGGGCGCGGGTCGTGCAATACACGCGCTCTGCTCGCGCTCCGGGCGTGCACGGGACGTGTTCGACACTATGCCAGAGCACGCTAGTGGTCGCGGTCGAGGCTGGCAATTAACAGACCCAGGTTAGGAGCAACTGGGAGCCTAGTGGACATGCTTGTTTGATCAGAGGTGCAAGCCCATAGTGCAATGCCAAAACTCATGTTAAAACTGGTCATGCTCTCCAGGTGTTCGACAAAATGCCACAGGCACCTAGGCATCTCTTGGGGTGGCCAAAACTTCCAGATGGTGGTCTCTTTAGATGTACCAGAGGGTGGTGAGGTTAGTTTGCCAAAAGTAGAAACTTGTTAGTGCAAGTTTAGCAGAGTTTCAATTCTGGACAGGAAATAAATGACATTATTTCATGAACCAAAAATGATCCAAAGGGTGCATGCTCCTGGACTTAAGGGTTTAACATGGAGGACTACAAGTAGGAGAAAGAACCAAGGGTTAAAGAGCAAGCAAAATTATGGTCGCTGTACAAACCATCCAGTTGGTCCAGAATGAAGATGAGGTTGATTCACTCAAATTTTTCAAAGAACAGCACTAGGTTTTTGCATAAAGTTGAATCATATGCTGCTACCAATATCCCATAATTTTTGTGGAGGCTAGAAAGAATTATTTAAAAGGGTTGTAGTGCAAATTGCACTCTGGACCAGAGAAGAAAAATTGAGTGTAGAGCTCAAAATATTACATGAATAGAAGATATTTTTGTATAAAAGTGATTTAAAAACATCACATGACATCTCCAAATTTTTGTGGGAATTTTAAGTGAATTTATCAAATGGTTGTAGTTCAAATAAGGCCATTTAACCTTGAAAATCCATTCTTCAAGAAAATAAAGATCAAGCAATTAAATTAGTTAATTAGTTATACTGATAAAAGAAAAGTTTTTCATGAGAGGTTAAACTAGTCCAATAACATATTTAAAAAGTTTTCTCTTTGGGAAAAACTCATCATAATAGGGAAAGAAATGATTTAAAAATCAAAATGGAGCTCAGAAATTCAAAGTTTTAATTCCTGGCAAAAAAATTTAATCCATTAAAACAAGGCCAAATTTTTGGGGTGTCACACCCTCAGATGCAAAATCTCATTCTCTTTTGTGGCACACCCCCGGAGCAATGGAAAAGCTGAGAGGGCGAATGGTGAAGTGCTTCATGGACTCAAGAGACGAACTTTTGATACGCTGCAGAAGCACGGCAGGCGGTGGATCGGGGAGCTGCCGGCAGTTCTCTGGTCCCTCAGAACGACACCTAACCAAGCTACCAGGCAGACTACCTTCTCCCTTGTCTATGGGGCAGAAGGAGTTATCCCCACGAAACTCATTTATGGGTCCCCTTGAGTGCTTGCCTACGATGAAGTAGCGCAAGATCAGCACCGATGTGACGACGTTGTTCTACTCGAGGAAAACCGTCTCCGGGCTGCTACGCGTGCTGCACGCTACCAGCAAGCCCCGCGTCGCTATCATAGCAGCAAGGTTCATGACCGGTGTTTTGAGGAAGGTGACCTTGTCCTTAGGTGCGTTCAGTCTGCCAAGGGTACAAACAAGCTGTCACCGAAGTGGGAAGGCCCTTACCGGCTGGTATGAGTCACTAGTACTGGCACAGTCCATCTAGAGACCGGGGATGGCACACAGTTGCAAAACTCATGGAATATTGAGCATCTCCGTAGTACTACCCGTAAGGTGCAAGGCTGCCAGGCAGTGCCCGGCAGCCACCCTTTTGTACAGGCCTTGCCTCAGTTGCATGTAACCCATTATACAAAGCCGGGGTGATGACCCCGTGCAAGAGAAAATAAAGAAGTGTTGTGGGGAGCCCCGATCAAGATCGCATGCATGCATGAGCACACCGAGATCACTGCATTAGCATTTCATGAGAATTTGCATATGCATGTAGATAGGATTGCATCCTACATTCATTCTAATCTAGTTGCAGGTTCTTGCCGTGAACTTGACTCCGACAAGGGACGAGAAGATTGCACGACACAGTGATCCCCCGCAAGCCAAACAGATAAGTTGACTCTTGTCCATTAGTGTTCTATAAGCTATAACTTGTGAATAAAGAAACCTCGCCGCTCTCTTGGAACCAGGGTGCTCCCATCCTTGGCTCGAATGCTGCTTCACCCTGGATGGTCGAAGTGGCCCTTGGTAAAAAGGGAGTGGGCGGGGGCTTGGCACCTCAGTCTGTTCCTCGACAAACATGGTTCTTCGGCAGATGAAAAGGGTCCCGGCAGGATATCCTGCCATGGAAAGCTCGTTTAATTACAGTAAAGAGGCACTCCACCTCTGCATGGACATATACATGCATGGGTTCCTGGCAAGGTTTATCTCTTTCAGTGACATGCATAAACAAGTACAAGCATTACAAAGCACAAGGATGGACTTGAACGATGACATTATTTGAATTAAAATTTGGCAATTGCGTACAAGTTTAAGATTAAAAAAAGATAAGTGCTCCGTAATGCCCTTTCCTATCGCTCTCCTCCCAGACAAGCATTGAAGATACCAAAATACTCGCTGCGCCAAGGACCAAGCTCACTCCCCAAGCATCAGCACCAGCATAAGGCAAAATACCCATTATTGTTGTTGTTGTTGTTGTTGTATGTATATCTATACATCATCAGAACATTAAGGTAACACTCTCTATACATCATCAGAACATTAAGGTAACACTCTTCCTTGTTGCTATGTAGCCTAGGATTGCCCATTTAGACATTAAGTACAGTGCATGTTGCTATGTAGCGTAGGATTGCACTTAGACATTAAGTACAGTGCATGTTGCTATGTATCCTCAGATATATTACATATGGCCCTAGTTAGCCTAACGATAAATGGGTTACAGATATATTCTGTTAAAAGTTCGATTCACCGATTAATCCCTTATCAGCCCCTAGCCTATATGGTACCAGCTACCGATATCCTGAACAGTGAGTATGTATAAGCCATGGGATGAAACTAACCTCGATGGAAAACAACAGTCGTTCCCAAAATTTTCCTATGTAGGTACATCGAGAGGCATGTTAAGCACAACAGGCTAAACATCAACCAAATATATCCATGGCACACAAAATAATCTCCAAAAGATAGCTTCAGTGTGCAGACTTAAGCATGCTAGTAAAGCAAAACAAGTGGAAAGGTGTGTTAACTGCAATAGGCCTAACATTTAACAACAAGCAAACATACTCATTCAAACTGGTATTGTGCCGGTCTAAGTACACTGGTTATTGTTAAATAAAAATGGAAAGGCATGTTAACTACAAGATGCAGGAACCAAATGTAGTCATTCATAGTGGTATTGTTGAAACTGGTATTGATGAAATTGAACTGCACAGTTCATACTTGCACATATAGAACATCACGTTGTGAATAATTGGAATAAACAAGGCATACTACGAACAACCAAAGATAGCATTTGAAACTGGACATATGCTAACTACAAAGATCCGAACAATCAAAAACCTTTAAAAGAGGCATATGCTAGCTATAACAGGCTTAACAGTAAGCAAATATATGCATTCCTATCGGTATGTTTAAAACCCGATTGATGAAATATATTGCACAGTAAATCATTGCACATATAGAGCATCACGTTGTGATCAACTTAAATAAACAAGGCATACTGCAAACAACCAAATATAGCAATTAAAACCAGACATATTCTCACTATACTACAAAAGGCACTCAACAATAAAATCATGGGTTCCCCCCTTTGAAGAGGCATGGCAAAACAAATCACAGGTTTCCTCACTTGTCACAGATGGGCCCTTTCCCATGGGAAGAGCATGGACCCTGGATGCGCTCCATGTTATCACAAATGGGCTCCTTCCCCTTGATAGAGCACGACTGTTGGGTGCCCTCCCTGATGTTGCAGACGGGCTCTTTCCCCTTGGAAGAGCAGATGGGCTCTTTCCCCTTGGAAGAGCCGGAGATGGGGCCCTCCTTGTGGTCGTCATCGATGAGGTCTGACTTGGAAGCTATGGATCCCAAGCCAGCGTCGTAGAACATGTCCTTCAGAAATGACAAAAGGGGCTCGATGGCGATGTAGGATGGCAAATTCTTGATAGCGAGCCAAAGGAGATCAGCGGCGGTGCCATGTATGAGATCGACAGCGGTTGAACCCAAGGGATTAGGGGTGAGCCACATAGCCCGCCTCAGGCCGTCGCTGTCAACGACCCTGATGTCGTAGCCGGCGTCCGTGACATACCCGCATAATCTAGCCCACTGATTGAGTGCCTACGGCCAGTAATGGTAGTCAGCTTCCTCGGCGATATCGGGCGAAGAGACCGCGATACACCTCTTTTGGGCTAGTCGCTCCTCAAGCTCCACGAGAAGCGTGGCCGGGCTTAGGCTACGACGCTCTGGAGTGGGCATGGGGATGTGGATGGGGATCTGTGGGAAAGGGGGAATTTGGAGGCATCATCTAAGAAATGTAGTGCGTCATCTAAGAAACGCAGGGCGTCCTGGTATGGATATCGGTGGGAAGCTACATGGTCAAACCGGCATATGTTGACAATGGAGGCCTTGCGGCGGCGGCGATGACCTTGCTAGGGTTTCGAGCAAGGGAGGGTGTGTGTGTGTGTGTGAGCACGCGCCCGAGGAGGTTTTGGTGTGTTTGTGTGTGTGGAGGGGGAGGGCGGGGGTGTGTTTGAGGAAATGATGCGTCTACTGAAAATTTTACAACGCGGGGTGAAATACCAGGGCTATTGAAAATTTGGATGATGGTGCATCACACATGGTCCAGAGATAACAACCGTGTGTTATGAAATAGACGCGTCTACTGAAAATGGCGGGCAGATATTTTCGAGGGATCCAGGCGGAATTGGGAACAAGAAACATCACGCACGGTCACAACATAATAACCATGTGTTATCAAATAGAAAAAGCTGCAGGCAGGTAGATATTTTTGAGAGGGGAAGCCTTGTGGAGCCCAATGTACTATGCGGATGTGCGTAACAGGGGCACCGGCATGGCACATGGAAAGTGTGAGTGAACCATGTCTGTTGCATCATCCGTCTTGTCTAATGTTCATAAATTTGGTGAAAAAATGATGCGGGAGAGGGTCATAACATGAACACACTGGCATGTGGACCAAATATATGTATGAAAAGGGTGGTTTGATGTTCAAATACCAAATGCAGCTTCGATGTGGCACCTATCTTGCAAAGCGCATGGTATTGCTTGCCCCCCCTCCCCGTGTCGGCAGGAAGGGAATCTTAAGCTATGAATGCATGTCCCCTGAGGGAGTCCTGTATTAGGGGGTGTCCGGATAGCCGGACTATACCTTCGGCCGGACTCCCGGACTATGAAGATACAAGATTGAAGACTACGTCCCGTGTCCGGAAGGGACTTTCCTTGGTGTGGAAGGCAAGCTTGGCGATACGGATATGTAGATCTCCTACCGTTGTAACCGACTCTGTGTAGCCCTAGCTCTCTCTGTTGTCTATATAAACCAGAGAGTTTTAGTCCGTAGGACAGACAATAATAATACCATAGGCTAGCTTCTAGGGTTTAGCCTCTCTGATCTCGTGGTAGATCTACTCTTGTACTACCCATATCATCAATATTAATCGAGCAAGACATAGGGTTTTACCTCCATCAAGAGGGCCTGAACCTGGGTAAAACATCATGTCCCCTGCCTCCTATTACCATCCGCCTAGATGCACAGTTCGGGACCCCCTACCCGAGATCCGCCAGTTTTGACACCCACATTGGTGCTTTCATTGATAGTTCCTCTGTGTCGTCACTTTTAGGCCTGATGGCTCCTACGATCATTAACAGCGATGCGGTCCAGGGTGAGACCTTTCTCCCCGGACAAATCTTCGTATTTGGCGGCTTTGCACTGTGGGCCAATTCGCTTGGCCATCTGGAGCAGATCGAAAGCTACGCCCCTGGCCATCTGGTCAGATTTGGAAGTTTGAGCTACACGGCCAACCTCCGTGGAGACTTGATCTCTGACGGATTCGAGCTGCAGCCGAGCGCGCCGCACTGTCTTGATGGGCATGATCTAGCCCTGCCGCCGAACAGTGCCCTGGAGGCCACACCCGCATCAGCTCCGACCCTTAATTCGGAGCCAACTGCGCCAATCAAGGATGGGTGGTTGCACACCGCCTCGGGGGCTGCAATCTCTATGGCGATCGAGCCGAACACCAGCCCTATTCTCTGCGAAGCCCATGACTCCAAGGAGCAGGAATTCTCTCCTGACTCCGAGCCCTCCGTGCCCCTATCGATCGAACCCGATTGGGCGCCGATCATGGAGTTCACCGCCGCGGACATCTTTCAGCACTCGCCCTTCGGCGCTATTCTGAATTCACTAAAGTCTTTCTCTTTATCAGGAGAGCCCTGGCCGGACTATGGTCAGCAAGGTTGGGATGCGGATGATGAAGAAATTCAAAGCCCACCCACCACCCACTTCGTAGCCACTGTCGATGATTTAACCGACATGCTCGACTTCGACTCCGAAGACATCGACGGTATGGACGCCGGTGCAGGAGACGATCAAGAACCAACGCCTATAGGGCACTGGAAAGCCACCTCGTCGTATGATATATACATGGTGGACACCCCAAAAGAAGGCAATGGCGATGGAACAGCGGAGGATGACCCCTCCAAGAAGCAGCCTAAGCGCCGGTGTCAGCGGCGCCACTCTAAATCCCGCCAAAGCAAAAATGGAGATTCAGGCACGGGAGATAATAACACCCCGGACAGTGCCGAAGACAACCACCTCCAGCAAGATTCAGCATAGGAGGATAGAGAAGCCAGCCCTAATGAGAGAGTGGCAGACAAAGAGGTCGAGGACGATAATTATATGCCTCCCTCCGAAGACGAGGCAAGCTTCGACGACGAAGAATTTGTCATGCCGGAGGATCCCGTCGAACAAGAGCGTTTCAAACACAGGCTTATGGCCACGGCGAGCAGCCTCAAGAAAAAACAGCAACAACTTAGAGCTGGTCAAGATTTGCTAGCCGGCAGATGGACTGAAGTCCTTGCGGCCGAAGAGTATGAACTTGAACGCCCCTCTAAGAGCTACCCAAAGCGCAGGTTGCTACCCCAATTAGAGGAGGAAGCACCTAAATCTACATCACCAGTGCATGATGCGGCCGACCGGCCACCCCATGGCCGCGACAGAAAGGCCTCTCGGCCCTCCACTCAAGCCGCACCCCGGCGCCGCTCAAAAAATACCAAGGCATGGGAAAATGCGCCAGACCTACGAGATATATTGGAGGACAAGGCAAGGCAAACAAGATCGATCTATGGATCACGTGGGTGCCCCACGGCACGAGATGGTACTCGTCACGTTGGATACAGTAAATCCGGCCGGGCCGAACACAATAGACAAAGCTTGTTTGAGCTGCGTCGTGATATAGCCCAATACAAAGGCACCGCACACCCACTATGCTTCACAGATGGAGTAATGGATCATCAAATCCCCGAGGGTTTCAAACCCATGAACATCGAATCATACGATGGCACAACAGATCCTGCGGTATGGATCGAGGACTATCTCGTTCATATCCACATGGCCCGCGGTGATGACCTACACGCCATCAAATACCTCCCACTCAAGCTTAAAGGACCAGCTCAGCATTGGCTTAACAGCTTGCCAGAAGAATCAATTGGTTGTTGGGAGGACCTGGAAGCCGCATTCCTCGACAATTTCCAGGGCACTTATGTGCGACCACCAGACGCCGATGACCTAAGCCACATAATTCAGCAACCAGAGGAATCGGCCAGAAAATTCTAGACATGGTTCCTAACCAAGAAAAATCAAATCGTCGACTGTCCGGACGCAGAGGCCCTAGCAGCCTTCAAGCATAACATCCGCGACGAGTGGCTTGCACGGCACCTAGGACAGGAAAAGCCAAAATCTGTGGCAGCCCTCATGACACTTATGACCCGCTTTTGCGCGGGAGAAGACAGCTGGCTAGCTCGCAACAATAACATGACCAAGAGCCCTGATAATTCAGATACCAAGGACAGCAGTGGCAGGTCGCATCACAACAAGAAAAAGCGCCGCATTAACATCGACAATGCTGAGGATATGACAGTTAATGCCGGATTCAGAGGCTCTAAACCCGGTCAGCGGAAAAAGCCATTCAAAAGAAATACTCTGGGCCCGTCCAGTTTGGACCGAATACTCGACCGCTCATGCCAGATACATGGCACCCCCGAAAACCAGCCAATCACACCAACAGGGATTGTTGGGTGTTCAAGCAGGCAGGCAAGTTAAATGCCGAAAGCAGAGACAAGGGGCTGCATAGCGATGATGAGGAGGAGCCCTGGCCACCGAACAACAATGGACAAAAAGGTTTTCCCCCACAATTGTGCACGGTGAACATGATATACGCAACCCACGTCCCCAAGAGGGAGCGGAAGCGTGTGCTCAGGGACGTATACGCAATGGAGCCAGTCGCCCCAAAGTTCAACCCATGGTCTTCCTGCCCGATCACTTTTGATCGAAGGGACCACCCCACTAGCATCCGTCATGTCGGATTCGCCGCATTGGTCCTAGACCCAATTATTGACGGATTTCACCTCACTAGAGTCCTTATGGACGGCGGCAGCAGCCTGAACCTGCTTTACTAGGATACAGTGCGGAAAATGGGCATCGATCCCTCGAGGATTAAACCCACTAAAATGACATTTAAAGGCGTCATACCAGGTGTAGAGGCCAACTATACAAGCTCAGTTACACTTGAAGTGGTCTTCGGATCTCCGGATAATTTCCGAAGCGAGGAGTTAATCTTCGACATAGTCCCGTTCCGTAGTGGCTATCACGCACTGCTCGGGTGAACCGCATTTGCCAAGTTCAATGCGGTGCCGCACTACGCATACCTCAAGCTCAAGATGCCAGGCCCTCGAGGAATCATCACAGTCAATGGAAACACCGAACGCTCTCTCCGAGCGGAGGAGCATACGGTGGCTATCCCAGCGGAAGTACAAAGCAGCCTCTCAAGGCAATTCTCTAGTCCGGCCATTAAGTGTCTGGACACCGTCAAGCGCGCTCGAAGTAACCTACAACAAGACCGCCTGGCACGTTCCGAGCAAGCATAGCAATGAGGCCCCAACCCCATCCCTCGCGAACTTGCGAAACCAGTGTTGCGCGTACATAACTATGCTCTGGAAATACCATGGGCACAGGGGGAGGGGCACCATCACGGCAGGCCCGAATCGCAGCTTAAACCGCACTAGGGGCTGCCGATTTCTTAATTTTCTCTTATTTTCAGGACTCCATTCTTCGGAAGGCTTGTCCGACAGTACAATTGCCACACAAACGATACAACCAGGGAAGCAGAAAGCTACGCCGCACTATGGAACTCTAAAGTGGTCTCTATAACGAGCAGTATACCTGTTTCACATACCATTCCGCAGCTCGCCCCTGGAAGGGACACGTTATACAGTCCCATTTTTTGCTTATCGCACTATTTGTATCGTTCTGCTTTGATCGCAGCTTTTTTAAATAAACAATGCATAACTTCTGTCTATTATTGCATTACTCTTTTTTACGAATATATGTTCATTAATGACATGTTGCACCCGTACACTTTGGTACGGCCAATACGCCAGGGGCTTAAGTACCCCACAATACGGTGTGAGAAGTCCGAACACTTTCACAACTACGACACCCTGAACTTATAGCATTATATGCATCGGCTCCGAATCATGTCTTGGGTCAATAGTTGGGTTTGCCCGGCTCCTATGTTTTGGTACCTTACGTTCCGTTATATCGGCTAAGGTAGCACTAGGAGAACTACTACGATTGTGCCCCAGTTGAGCTGGGCTAAGCACCTCAGTAGAGAAAGCTAAAACTGACCGTCATGATGAGGCGAGAGCTGGTCGCTATTCGAGAGGTTTTCGAGTCCCTAAAGACTTATGCCGGTTAGAGCAAGGAGTCGGCTTTGTCCGGCCTAGGTGTGGATAGCGCCCCGAACTCGGTCTTCCGAACACTAGGGGCTTCGCCGAAATTTAAAATTATAGAATTCTATGGCTAAGTGAGAGTGTTCAAGCATTATAGTCCGATTACCTTGTTCGTTGTGTTGAGCGCCTCCCTCGAAGGACCCAAGAATGGGAAAAAGAGCGCTCATGGTTATCCCGAACACCCCAGCACTCGTGGCATGGGGGCAGAAGCCGACGACTCGCCATCTCTAAAATTTGATAAACGGCCGCACATAAGGTAATATTTTAAATTCAAAAGCGTTGCTTAGCGCATATGAACAAGTTTTCAGCATACAGGATCACAAATGTAGGTTTACTCAAAAATTACATCTTTGTAGCATTCATCCGCTATAAGGCAGGCACCCTTCAGGACACCCTCATAATACGCTTCTGGGACGCGATGCTCCTTGCCCGGCGGCGGCCCGTCCTTCACCAGCTTCTCCGCATCCATCTTGCCCCAGTGCACCTTAGCACGGGCAAGCGCCCTGCTAGCACCTTCGATGCAGACAGAGCGCTTGATTACTTCAAGCCGTGGGCAGGCATCCAGCTGCCACCTCACCAGCCTGAAGTAGCTCCCAGGCAGAGCCTCTCCAGGCCAAAGCTGAACTACGAGGCCCTTTATGGCCTGTTCGGCCACCTTGTGGAGCTCGACCATTTGCTTCAGCTGGTCGCTCAAAGGCACCAGGTGTCCGGCCTCAGCATACTAAGACCAAAACACCTTCTCCGTCGAGCTCCCCTCCTCGGATCGGTAGTAGGTGGCGGCATCAGACGCACTGCGGGGCAAATCTGCGAATGCTCCTAGAGAGCTCCGGACTCGGGTAAGTAACAAGTAACTCACTTTCACGTGCTTGCTTTGCATAATGAATGCCTTACCCGCTGCTATCTTCTTCATCGCTTCAATTTCTTAGAGGGCTTTCTGGGCTCCGGCCTTGGCAGACTTCACGCTTTTGAGGGCTACCGCAAGCTCGGACGCTTGCGTCTTTGAGTCAAGCTCCAAACTCTCGTGTTTTTTCACGAGAGCCTGGAGCTCTTTCTGCACCGCCTCCACCCGCGCCTCCTGCTTCCCTCTCTCTGTGCGCTCCGCGGCCGCCCTGTTTTCGGCCTCGGATAGCGCTTGCTTAAGGGTTGCCACCTCGGTTGTGGCCCCTATAATAGCACATTGATCCTGTCATTTTTTGCAACCACATCTTCTCTATATACATGCGCAAGGTATTACTTACCTTCCTTCTCCTTGAGTTGCCTCTTGGCATGGCCGAGCTCGTTCTCGGACCACGCGAGATTTTGCTTCAGCGTATCCACCTCCGCAGTCAGTGCGGCGGAGGCCAGCAGCGAAGCCTGCATACGCATATTGACTTGATTATGGTAGACTCCTGCAAATGTTATTAGATCCTCTATTCGACTTTTCTTTCCAAACACCGAACAGAGCATCAGGGGCTACAATCTATGCGGTAATATTTTTACATATTCTTTACTTACCTCAAAGCCTGTTAGAAGGCTGGCACAGGCTTCAGTCAGTCCGCTCTTGGCTGACTGAACCTTCTGGATCACCGCACTCATAATAGTGCGGTGCTCCTCGTCGATGGAGGCGCCGTTAAGCACCTCCAGCAAATTTTCCGGTGCCTCCGGTTGGACGGAGGTCACCGGCTCGGTAGGCTTGCTCCTCTAGGAAGGAGGCTGCCTACCGGAGTCCGGAACCGTTGAAGGTTCCGACGCGGTGTCCGGCTCAAGGCCGGACTTGGAGCCCTTGGGGGTTCTATCCCCTTTATGCCTGGAGTACGGGAGGTTGCCTTGCGGCGCCTCCAGGACCACCTCCTCCTGGCTTGGAACCTGTTGGGACGCCACCTCGGCGCCGTCCGTAGGGTGGGGGGAGGAAGCCATCGGGAGCGAATTCACATCCGACGAATCCAGGGAGGCGCTCGACGACTCGTCGAGCCCAGCCTTGGGCGGACTGCATAGTCATATTCGGCGTAAGGAGGAGCTATGCAAGAAAGGAACACTATGAATTGCTCTAGTGTCTAAATACTTACGATCTCGGCAGGGGCTTGGCCCTGTGCGACCACTCATCTTCGCCGTCGTCGGTGTTGGTGGAGTAGTCCGGAGGAGGGGTCTTCCCCTTCTTGGACACTTCGGCCTCCCTAGTTGGGGCGGCCTTCCTTTTCTTCCCTCCCCCCGCAGGAGGGGGAGAGGTCTCTTCTTCCTCCTCCTCGTCTTCACGGGAGGAGTGCGCCTTGGAGTCATCGGATGATGTATCCGACACCTCCTGGCATTGGGCACTCTTTCGAGTCCTCGTGGCCTTCTTCTTGGCCTTCTTCTCCGGCACCACATAGGGCGCCGGAACCAGCAGCTTCGGCAAGCGTGCGTCCGCTGGGCCTTTGGGCAAAGGAGCCGGACAGTTGATCTGTCCGGACGTCTCTTGCCAATCCTGTCAAAGGTAAGGGAGCTTAGATCCGGCATGGAGTCAAACTATGAAAAACTAATACCCCGTAAAAGGTAAAAATAGCTCACCACACAAGCGTGACGCTGCATGCTGAATCCGCGATCTTCGGTAGCGGATGCGGGGGCCTCGGTGCCCTTGAAAAGCACCTTCCAGGCATCTTCGTACGTCGTGTCGAAGAGCCTGCTCAGAGTTTGATGTTGTGCCGGGTCGAACTCCTGGAAAGCCCGTTGTTGACACGGGAGGATCCGGCGGATGAGCATAACCTGGACTACGTTCACAAGTTTGAGCTTCTTGTCCACCAGGGTTTGGACGCATGTTTGGAGTCCAGTCAGCTCTCCTTCTTTACCCCACGACAGGCCCGTCTCTCTCCAGGAGGTGAGCCGCGTATGGGGTCTGGATCGGAACTCGGGGGCTGCGACCCGTTTAGGGTCGCGTGGCTCGGTGATGTAAAACCACCCCGACTGCCACCCCTTTAGGGACTCCACGAAAGAGCCCTCGAGCCATAGGACGTTGGGCATCTTGCCCACCATGGCACCTCCGCACTCCGCCTGGGTGCCGCGCACCACCTTCGGCTTGACATTGAAAGTCCTGAGCCATAGGCCGAAATGGGGGCGGATGCAGAAGAAAGCCTCGCACACGACGATAATCGCCGAGATATTGAGGACAAAGTTTGGGGCCAGATCATGGAAATCCAGGCCATAGTAGAACATGAGCCCCCGGACAAATGGGTGGAGAGGGAAGCCCAATCCGCGGAGGAAATGGGGGAGGAACACCACCCTCTCATGGGGCCTTGGGGTGGGGATGAGCTGCCCCTCTTCGGGAAGCCGGTGCGCAATGTCGTTAGACAAGTATCCGGCCTTCCTCAGTTTTTTGATGTGTCCCTCCGTGACGGAGGAGACCATCCACTTTCCTCCCGCTCCGGACATGGCTGGAGAAGGTTGAGGTGGGGTGTGCGGACTTGGGCGCTGGAGCTCGAGTGCGCGGAAATGGATAGGCAAAGGAGCAAGAAGGGGTGGATGAAAAGGTGGATCCTTATCCCCTTATATGGGTGGACGCGACTATGCACCCCCACCAGCCTGGTAAAACTCGCTTATCTCCCAAGCGCCGTAATCAATGGCGCGGTTGGGTTACCCACGCCCGTATTGATGAGAATCCCGGAATAAGGGGACACGATCTCTGCTTTAACGAGACGTGCCAAGGAAACCGCCTCACTAAACGCGCTGAGGTGGGACAGTAAAACGATTCGGATAAAGACTTGGCCGTGGTGTGATGTCATGCTATGGAATAATTCAGCAGATTAGATTTGTGTAAATATTATTCTCTCTATGGCAATATGTGGAAACTTGTTTTGCAGAGCCGGACACTACCTTTGTGTTCAAAATCTTCTATGAAGTACTTGGAGGAGGAACCCGCCTTGCAATGCCTAAGACAATCTGCGCGCCGGACTCGTCGTCATTGAAGCCTGGTTCAGGGGCTACTGAGGGAGTCCTGGATTAGGGGGTGTCCGGATAGCCAGACTATACCTTCGGCCGGACTCAAGGACTACGAAGATACAAGATTGAAGACTTCGTCCCGTGTCCGGAAGGGACTTTCCTTGGCGTGGAAGGCAAGCTTGGCGATACGGATATGTAGATCTCCTACCATTGTAACCGACTCTGTGTAACCCTAGCCCTCTCCGGTGTCTATATAAACCGGAGAGTTTTAGTCCGTAGGACAGACAACAATCATACCATAGGCTAGCTTCTAGGGTTTAGCCTCTCTGATCTCGTGGTAGATCTACTCTTGTACTACCCATATCATGAATATTAATCGAGCAGGACGTAGGGTTTTACCTCCATCAAGAGGGCCCGAACCTGGGTAAAACATCGTGTCCCCTGCCTCCTGTTACCATCCGCCTAGACGCACAGTTCGGGACCCCCTACCCGAGATCCGCCGGTTTTGACACCGACACCCCCCTCAACCGAGCTTCACCTAGCAAAGTGGGAAGTAGCTTCCCCCCCAACACACACCCACTTTCCATCGGCAGGCCAGAGAGGCATCCTACCAAGATGGATCGTAAAACATACCAAGAATAATCCACCTTGGTCGTACAACCTCTCTCTTGTTGTTGGTCAAAGTGATGGCCGTCCATGCGACCCCGGTGATGGGCTAGCTCGCCAATAATCACACAAGTAGCTAGTCCCCGAAGACAACCATTGCATGCGTGTGTCCTAAACATATGTATGGAGAGGTGTGTTTTGAATACACAATGGAACAACTTTGATGTGGCACCGTGCTTTCGAACCTGAAATCCCGACACTAAGTGAGGGTTAGGTTGACGATGACTATGTATGTCACACCACACTTCAAGCCGATGACGGGGATTCATGCATGCGTGCATAATATGTTCTCAAACTTAATTAGGTCTAAATCTCACCATGACCTATTCTACGATAACACGAACCAAAGGAAGAATCTGCCATGGTAACCTATCGTGTTGTCGGTCAAGGTGATCATGGATGTCCACGCGGGCCCATGAATATATAGGCTTGTCACCGATAACCACGTGAGGGAGTGTACTGTTCGAAGACAACCACTACATGCATATGTGTGGAGGTGATGCGTGCATGCATGTTTGAATACCATTTCACAACATTGATGTGGCGCGTGCGTCGAAAATCGTACTGTCCCCACACAGAGCGAGATCAGTTCATGACGTGTCGTTGTACTAGCAACTTCCACTCGATGGGAGGGATTCATGCGTACACATGCATGTGTGTGCTCAAACTCTATCATGTCATCACAGAGCATGACCTATATATCTACCGTATTACAAACAAAAAAATAATCCCCTCCTAAGTCAAATTATCCTCTCTCATTGTTAGGCAAAGTAGTGATGGACCAAGAGGGCCCACAGATGGAAAGCATCGATATCGCTGATAACCGCTTAAGTGGGTGCGAGAGGACAACCACCATCGCTTTGCATGTGGTCCAAACATAGGTTGAGTACCCAAAATGCACAACTTTGATGTGGCACATGCCTCAAAAACTGTAAAGTCCCCACACAGAGCGAGGTTCATCAAGCGTACTACATATGATGGTCCCCTTCCTCCTCTTTGACACATACTATATGCTCCTACCGTAATACTACCCAAAAAGAATCCTCCTTGATGCTGAAATTAATTAACCTCTCCTGATGTAGGTCAAAGTGATGCATGTGTTGGGAAACGTAGTATTTTCAAAAAAATTCCTACGCACACATAAGATCATGGTGATGCATAGCAACGAGAGGGGAGAGTGTTGTCCACGTACCCTCGTACCGAAAGAGGAAGCGTTAGCATAACGCGGTTGATGTAGTTGTACGTCTTCACGATCCGACCGATCAAGTACCGAACGTACAACACCTCCGAGTTGAGCACACGTTCAGCCCGATGACGTCCCTCGAACTCCTATCCAGCCGAGTGTTGAGGGAGAGTTTCGTCAGCACGACAACGTGGTGACGATGTTGATGTTCTACCGACGCAGGGCTTTGCCTAAGAACCGCTACAGTAATATCGAGGTGGACTATGGTGGAGGGGGGCACCGCACACGACTAAAAGATCAACTTGATCAATTGTTGTGTCTATGGGGTGCCCCCTGCCCCCGTATATAAAGGAGCAAGGGGGGTGCGGCCAGCCAGGGAGGAGGCGCGCCAGGAGGAGTCCTACTCCCACCGGGAGTAGGACTCCCCCCACCTTTCCTAGTTGGAATAGGATTCGGGAGGGAGAAAGAGAAGGGAGAGAAGGAAAGGGGGGGCGCCGCCCCCCTCTCCTTGTCCGGACTATGGGGAGGGGCACGCGGCGCAGCCCTGGCCGCCTCTCCTCTTCTCCGTAAAGGCCCACTAAGGCCCATTTACCTCTCGGGGGGTTCCGGTAACCTCCCGGTACTCCGGTAAAATCCCGATTTCACCCGGAACACTTCCGATATCCAAACATAGGCTTCCAATATATCAATCTTCATGTCTCGACCATTTAGAGACTCCTCTTGATGTCCGTGATCACATCCAGGACTCCGAACAACCTTCGGTACATCAAAACATATAAACTCATAATATAACTGTCATCGTAACGTTAAGCGTGCGGACCCTACGAGTTCGAGAAATATGTAGACATGACCGATACACGTCTCCGGTTAATAGCCAATAACGGAACCTGGATTCTCATATTGGCTCCTACATATTCTACGAAGATCTTTATCGGTCAACCCGCATAACAACATACATTGTTCCCTTTGTCATCGGTATGTTACTTGCCCGAGATTCGATCATCGGTATCTCAATACCTAGTTCAATCTCGTTACCGGCAAGTCTCTTTACTCGTTCTATAATACATCATCCCGCAACTAACTCATTAGTTGCAATGCTTGCAACGCTTAAGTGATGTGGATTACCGAGAGGGCCCAGAGATATCTCTCCGACAATCGGAGTGACAAATCCTAATCTCGAAATACGCCAACACAACAAGTACCTTTGGGACACCTGTAGAGTACCTTTATAATCAACTAGTTATGTTGTGACGTTTGGTAGCAAACAAAGTGTTCCTCTATTAAACGGGAGTTGCATAATCTCATAGTCATAGGAACATGTATAAGTCATGAAGAAAGCAATAGCAACATACTAAACGATCGGGTGCTAAGCTAACAGAATGGGTCATGTAAATCACATCATTCTCCTAATCATGTGACCCTGTTAATCAAATGACAACTCATGTCTATGGTTAGGAAACATAACCATCTTTGATCAACGAGCTAGTCAAGTAGAGGCATACTAGTGACAATCTGTTTGTCTATGTATTCACACATGTATTATGTTTCCGGTTAATACAATTATAGCATGAATAATAAACATTTATCATGATATAAGGAAATAAATAATAACTTTATTATTGCCTCTAGGGCATATTTCCTTCAGTCTCCCACTTGCACTAGAGTCAATAATCTAGATTACACAGTAATGATTCTAACACCCATGGAGCCTTGGTGCTGATCATGTTTTGCTCGTGGAAGAGGCTTAGTCAACGGGTCTGCAACATTCAGATCCCTATGTATCTTGCAAATTTCTATGTCTCCCACCTGGACTAAATCCTAGATGGAATTGAAGCGTCTCTTGATGTGCTTGGTTCTCTTGTGAAATCTGGATTCCTTCACCAAGGCAATTGCACCAGTATTGTCACAAAAGATTTCCATTGGACCCGATGCACTAGGTATGACACCTAGATCGGATATGAACTCCTTCATCCAGACTCCTTCATTTGCTGCTTCTGAAGCAGCTATGTACTCCGCTTGACATGTAGATCCCGCCACAACGCTTTGTTTAGAACTGCACCAACTGACAGCTCCACCATTCAATATAAACACGTATCCGGTTTGCGATTTAGAATCGTCCGGATCAGTGTCAAATCTTGCATCAATGTAACCATTTACGATGAGCTCTTTGTCACCTCCATATACGAGAAACATATCCTTAGTCCTTTTCAGGTATTTCAGGATGTTCTTGACCACTGTCCAGTGATCCACTCCTGGATTACTTTGGTACCTCCCTGCTAGACTTATAGCAAGGCACACATCAGGTCTGGTACACAGCATTGCATACATGATAGAGCCTATGGCTGAAGCATAGGGAACATCTTTCATTTTCTCTCTATCTTCTGCAGTGGTCGGGCATTGAGTCTTACTCAACTTCACACCTTGTAACACAGGCAAGAACCCTTTCTTTGCTTGATCCATTTTGAACTTCTTTAAAACTTTGTCAAGGTATGTGCTTTGTGAAAGTCCAATTAAGCGTCTTGATCTATCTCTATAGATCTTGATGCCCAATATATAAGCAGCTTCACCGAGGTCTTTCATTAAAAAACTCTTATTCAAGTATCCCTTTATGCTATCCAGAAATTCTATATCATTTCCAATCAACAATATGTCATCCACATATAATATTAGAAATGCTACAGAGCTCCCACTCACTTTCTTGTAAATACAGGCTTCTCAAAAAGTCTGTATAAAACCAAATGCTTTGATCACACTATCAAAGCATTTATTCCAACTCTGAGAGGCTTGCACCAGTCCATAAATGGATCGCTGGAGCTTGCACACTTTGTTAGCTCCCTTTGGATCGACAAAACCTTCTGGTTGCATCATATACAACTCTTCTTCCAGAAATCCATTCAGGAATGCAGTTTTGACATCCATTTGCCAAACTTCATAATCATAAAATGCGGCAATTGCTAACATGATTCGGACAGACTTAAGCATCGCTACGGGTGAGAAAGTCTCATCGTAGTCAATCCCTTGAACTTGTTGAAAACCTTTTGCAACAAGTCGAGCTTTGTAGACAGTAGCATTACCGTTAGCGTCAGTCTTCTTCTTGAAGATCCATTTATTCTCAATTGCTTGCCGATCATCGGGCAAGTCAACCAAAGTCCACACTTTGTTCTCATACATGGATCCCGTCTCAGATTTCATGGCTTCAAGCCATTTTGCGGAATCTGGGCTCACCATCGCTTCTTCATAGTTCGTAGGTTCATCATGATCTGGTAGCATGACTTCCAGAACAGGATTACCGTACCACTCTGGTGCGGATCTTACTCTGGTTGATCTACGAGGTTCAGTAGTAACTTGATCTGAAGTTCCATGATCATCATCATTAACTTCCTCACTAATTGGTGTAGGTGTCATAGGAACTGGTTTCTATGATGAACTACTTTCCAATACAGGAGCAGGTATAGTTACCTCATCAAGTTCCACTTTTCTCCCACTCACTTCCTTCGAGAGAAACTCCTTCTCCAGAAAGGATCCATTCTTAGCAATGTCTTGCCTTCGGATCTGTGATAGAAGGTGTACCCAATAGTTTCCTTTGGGTATCCTATGAAGATACATTTCTCCGATTTGGGTTCGATCTTATCAGGTTGAAGCTTTTTCACATAAGCATCGCATCCCCAAACTTTCAGAAACGACAACTTTGGTTTCTTGCCAAACCACAGTTCATAAGGCGTCGTCTCAACGGATTTCGATAGTGCCCTATTTAACGTGAATGCGGCCGTCTCTAAAGCATATCCCCAAAATGATAGCGATAAATTAGTAAGAGACATCATAGATCGTACCATATCTAGTAAAGTACGATTACAACGTTCGGACACACCATTACGCTGTGGTGTTCCCGGTGGCGTGAGTTGCGAAACTATTCCGCATTGTTTCAAATGTAGACCAAACTCGTAACTCAAATATTCTCCTCCACGATCAGATCATAGAAACTTTATTTTCTTGTTATGATGATTTTCAACTTCACTCTGAAATTCTTTGAACTTTTCAAAAGTTTCAGACTAATGCTTCATCAAGAGATATACCCATATCTGCTTAAATCATCTTTGAAGGTGAGAAAATAACGATATCCGCCACGAGCCTCAACATTCATCGGACCACATACATCTGTATGTATGATTTCCAACAAATATGTTGCTCTCTCCATAGTTCCGGAGAACGGTGTTTTAGTCATCTTGCCCATGAGGCATGGTTCGCAAGTACTAAGTGATTCATAATCAAGTGGTTCCAAAAGTCCATCAGTATGGAGTTTCTTCATGCGCTTTACACCGATATGACCTAAACGGCAGTGCCACGAATAAGTTGCACTATCATTATCAACTCTGCATCTTTTGGCTTCAACATTATGAATATGTGTATCACTACTATCGAGATTCGTCAAAAATAGACCACTCTTCAAGGGTGCATGACCATAAAAGATATTACTCATAGAAATAGAACAACCATTGTTCTCTGATTTAAATGAATAACCGTCTCACATCAAACAAGATCTAGATATAATGTTCATGCTCAACGCTGGCACCAAATAACAATTATTTAGGTCTAATACTAATCCCGAAGGTAAATGTAGAGGTATCGTGCCGACCGCGATCACATCGACTTTGGAACCATTTCCCACGCGCATCGTCGCCTCCTCCTTTGCCAGTGTTCGCTTAATCCGTAGTCGCTGTTTCGAGTTGCAAATATTAGCAACAGAACCAGTATCAAATACCCAGGTGCTACTGCGGGCTCTAGTAAGGTACACATCAATATAATGTATATCACATATACCTTTGTTCACCTTGCCATCCTTCTTATCCGCCAAATACTTGGGGCAGTTCTGCTTCCAGTGACCAGTCTGCTTGGAGTAGAAGCACTCAGTCTCAGGCTTAGGTCCAGACTTGGGTTTCTTCTCCTGAGCAGCAACTTGCTTGCTGTTCTTCTTGAAGTTCCCCTTCTTCTTCCTTTTGCCCTTCTTGAAACTGGTGGTCTTACTGACCATCAACACTTGATGCTCCTTCTTGATTTCTACCTCCACAGCTTTTAGCATTGCGAAGAGCTCGGGAATTGTCTTATTCATCCCTTGCATATTATAGTTCATCACGAAGCTCTTGTAGCTTGGTGGCAGTGATTGAAGAACTCTATCAATGACACTATCAACCGGAAGATTAACTGCCAGCTGAGTCAAGTGGTTATGGTACCTAGACATTCTAATTATATGTTCACTGACAGAACTATTCTCCTCCATCTTGCAGCTGTAGAACTTTTTGGAGACTTCATATCTCTCAATCTGGGCATTTGCTTGAAATATTAACTTCAACTCCCGGAACATCTCATATGCTCCATGACGTTCAAAACGTCTTTGAAGTCCCGGTTCTAAGCCGTAAAGCATGGCACATTGAACTATCGAGTAGTCATCAGCTTTGCTCTGCCAGATGTTCTTAACGTCGTCAGTTGCATCAGCAGCAGGCATGGCACTCAGCGGTGCTTCCAGGACGTAATTCTTCTGGGCAGCAATGAGGATAATCCTCAAGTTACGGACCCAGTTCGTGTAATTGCTACCATCATCTTTCAACTTTGCTTTCTCAAGGAACGCATTAAAATTCAACGGAACAACAACACGGGCCATCTATCTACAATCAAGATAGAGAAGCAAGATACTATCAGGTACTAAGTTCATGATAAATTTAAGTTCAATTAATCATGTTACTTAAGAACTCCCACTTAGAAAGACATCCCTCTAATCTTCTAAGTGATCACGTGATCCAAATCAACTAAACCATAACTGATCATCACGTGAAATGGAGTAGTTTTCAATGGTGAACATCACTATATTGATCATATCTACTATATGATTCACGGTCGACCTTTTGGTCTCAGTGTTCCGAGGCCATATCTACATATGCTAGGCTCGTCAAGTTTAACCCGAACATTCTGCATGTGCAAAACTGGCTTGCACCCGTTGTAGATGGACGCATATCTTATCACAACCAATCATCACGTGGTGTCTGGGCACGACGAACTTTGGCAATGGTGCATACTCAGGGAGAACACTATTATCTTGAAATTTAGTTAGAGATCATCTTATAATGCTACCGTCAATCAAAGCAAGATAAGATGCATAAAATATAAACATCACATGCAATCAATATAAGTGATATGATATGGCCATCATCATCTTGTGCTTGTGATCTCCATTTCCGAAGCACCGTCATGATCACCATCGTCACTGGCGCGACACCTTGATCTCCATCGTAGCATCGTTGTCGTCTCGCCAAACTTATGCTTCCACAACTATTGCTACCGCTTAGTGATAAAGTAAAGCATTACAGGGCGATTGCATTGCATACAATAAAGCGACAACCATATGGCTCCTGCCAGTTGCCGATAACTCGGTTACAAAACATGATCATCTCATACAATAAAATTTAGCATCATGTCTTGACCACATCACATCACAACATGCCCTGCAAAAACAAGTTAGATGTCCTCTACTTTATTGTTGCAAGTTTTATGTGGCTGCTACGGGCTTAGCAAGAACCGTTCTTACATACGCATCAAAACCACAACGATAGTTTGTCAAGTTGGTGTTGTTTTAACCTTCGCAAGGACCGGGCGTAGCCACACTTGGTTCAACTAAAGTTGGAGAAACTGACACCCACTAGCCACCTTTGTGCAAAGCACGTCGGTAGAACCAGTCTCGCGTAAGTGTACGCGTAATGTCGGTCCGGGCCGCTTCAACCAACAATACCACCGAACCAAAGTATGACATGCTGGTAAGCAGTATGACTTATATCACCCACAACTCACTTGTGTTCTACTCGTGCATATGACATATACGCATAAAACCTGGCTCGGATGCCACTGATGGGGAACGTAGTAATTTTAAAAAAAATTCCTACGGACACGCAAGATCATGGTGATGCATAGCAATGAGAGGGGAGAGTGTTGTCCACGTACCCTCGTAGACCGAAAGCGGAAGCGTAAGCACAACGCGGTTGATGTAGTCGTACGTCTTCACGATCTGACCAATCAAGTACCAAACGTACGGCACCTCCGAGTTCAGCACACATTTAGCCCGATGACGTCCCTCGAACTCCGATCCAACCGAGTGTTGGGTGAGAGTTTCGTCAGCATGACAGCATGGTGACAATGTTGATGTTCTACCGACGTAGGGCTTCGCCTAAGCACCGCTACAGTAATATCGAGGTGGACTATGGTGGAGGGGGGCACCGCACACGGCTGAAAGATCAACTTGATCAATTGTTGTGTCTATGGGGTGCCCCCCGCCCTCGTATATGAAGGAGCAAGGGGGGTGCGGCCGGCCAGGGAGGAGTCGCGCCAGGAGGAGTCCTACTCCCACCGGGAGTAGGACTCCCCCCCTTTCCTAGTTGGAATAGGATTCGGGAGGGGGAAAGAGAAGGGAGAGAAGGAAAGGGGGGCGCCGCCCCCCTCTCCTTGTCCTATCCGGACTAGGGAGGAGGGGCGCGCGGCCTAGCCCTGGCCGCCTCTCCTCTTCTCCGTAAATGCCCACTACGGCCCATTTACCTCCCGGGGGGTTCCGGTAACCTCCTGGTACTTGGTAAAATCGCGATTTCACCCGGAACACTTCTGATATCCAAACATAGGCTTCCAATATATCAATCTTCATGTATCGACCATTTCGAGACTCCTCGTCATATCCGTGATCACATCCGGGACTGTGAACAACCTTCGATACATCAAAACATATAAACTCATAATATAACTGTCATCATAACATTAAGCGTGCGGACCATACGGGTTCGAGAACTATGTAGACATGACCGATACACGTCTCCGGTCAATAGCCAATAGCGGAACCTGGATGGTCATATTGGCTCCTAGATATTCTACAAAGATCTTTATCGGTCAAACCGCATAACAACATACTTTGTTCCCTTTGTCATCGGTATGTTACTTTCCCGAGATTCGATCATCGGTATTTCAATACCTAGTTCAATCTCGTTACCGGCAAGTCTCTTTAATCATTCTGTAATAAATCATCCCGCAACTAACTCATTAGTTGCAATGCTTGCAAGCCTTAAGTGATGTGCATTACCGAGATGGCCCATAGATACCTCTCCGACAATCGGAATGACAAATCCTAATCTCGAAATACGCCAACCCAACAAGTACCTTTGGAGACACATGTAGAGTACCTTTATAATCACCCAGTTACGTTGTGACGTTTGGTAGCACACAAAGTGTTCCTTCGGTAAACGGGAGTTGCATAATCTCATAGTCATAGGAACATGTATAAGTCATGAAGAAAGAAATAGCAACATACTAAACGATCGGGCGCTAAGCTAACGGAATGGGTCATTTCAATCACATCATTCTCCTAATGATGTGACCCTATTAATCAAATGAGAACTCATGTCTATGGTTAGGAAACATAACCATCTTTGATCAACGAGCTAGTTAAGTAGAGGCATACTAGTGACAATCTGTTTGTCTATGTATTCACACATGTATTATGTTTCCGGTTAATACAATTCTACCATGAATAATAAACATTTATAATGATATAAGGAAATAAATAATAACTTTATTATTTCCTCTAGGGCATATTTCCTTCAGCATGCATTGACGATGGCCTTGTGGGCCCACAGATGGAAGCGTCAAATGTGACTGTCCTAGGATAACCACCGCCTGCGTGCATGTGGCCCAAAGAGGTGTTGTGTGATGTTTGAATAGCCAATTTTGTCGGATTCGGGGTTTTGCAGACCCTTGAGAGGTTCAAACACTAGGGTACATGCGAAGAACTCTCCCCTCTCGGTCTGCCTGCTCAATGATTCCACGGCCTAGCTTGACAAACCCAAGGAACAAGAGACACAATGATTTATCCTGGTTCGGGCCGCCTTGCGGTGTAATACCCTACTCCAGCTTTGTGGTCGATTGCCTTGAGGTGCTGAGGATAAACTAGTACTGTCGATGAACAGCCTCAGGAGGTGAGGTGTTCTTGAGCTCGATGAGCTAGTAAGGTGGTCAGTGAGGAATGGACCCGATCCCCGTCTTTGGTGGTGGCTAGGTCCTATTCATAGTGGCCTTGGTCCTCTTCCCAAATGTAGGTGGGAAGGGATTCCACAACAGCTAAATTTGAAGGGAGACAACTAGTACAAGCTATCCTGACAAAAGTAGTGTTACCTGCAAAAGGCTCTGGTGGTGACGCTGCGGTGGGCTCCGCGATGACCTCCGTCATGTCTTCATGGCGGTCTTTGTCTTATTGCACCGATATGGAAACCTTTGCTTGATTCCTCGGGACTCCACGCCTGCGCTTTCCCTCTTTCGCACCAAAGGGGCAACTGGTACACTGCGCCCATTGGCGCCCGCCTAGCCTTGGTCGTCATGGATCACGTCACATGAACCTCGCGAGGTGCACCTCGCCTTGATATCTCGCTCCTCAGGAGCCAGCCTGGTGACGCCTCCCCCAGGGATGTCTTGGTGTCATCCGCCTCACGAGGCTTGTCCCCTTGCGAGGGTCTTGGATCGTTGTTGCTGAGGTTGGGTCTTACCAGGCCATTGATGGAGACACGTCATGGGCCACAGGCAGGCAAGTCTGGGTACCCCCGTTCCCAGGTCACCGACAATAGCCTCCGGGCCCAAGGCGCGCTCGTACTTGGCTTTGAGGCGAAGCCAAAGTGCACGGGCGGAGTGCCGCGGGCCCAATCCCCTGTGGCCTTGGACGACGAGTGGCGATTAATGGGACGTGGGTGCCTCCGCTTCCCCATGCTGCCTTGGCAACCGTTCGACTTGACAAGACTCTACTGCATGCATATAAAAACCATCATTATGTGCGATCATGGAGGCCGGAGGTTGGCCTCCTCTTGGCTATAAATGAGGGGAGGGGCGGATCCCCCTTGCTCATCTCTGTCTTCTCACAGTCCGCTTCTTCTTCTTCTTCCTGGTCTCTTCATCTGGCTGACTTGCTGTGGCACCCGTGGCGCCGACGAGGAAGTTCTCCGCTGCTGAGAAAGGGAAGGCCCCCAAGGAGGGACCTGGCTTTCCGCCACCTAAGAGGGGGTGAGGCCGCCCCCGCAAACATACCGCGACCCCTGCGGTGGCTCCTCGGGTGTGTGGGCGCGCCTCGGCCGGTCGTGGCGACGCTTATTCTCATGGTGGGTGCTGCCGGGGGCAAGGCAGCCCTTGCGAGGAGGGGAGGCATGCCATGGTCACCCGACCTCCCTGGCCGCGCTCCGACTCGGCGGAGGTGCTTCCGGAGTTCATAGTGTGATCGGAGAGGCCGGCCGGCACCTGGCTCCAGCTTCCGCGCTCCTTCATCAGTGAGCTGCCGGACATGGGTCTTGACGGCCTCTAGTTGCAAGCCGATGGCTGCTACAACAAGGACTCATGGGCTGCGGTCGAGATCTCCGCCGCGGGCAGCATGGCCCTGACCCGTGGCTGGCAGACGTTCACCCGCGCGCGTGGCCTAAGCGGGAGGTGTACCCTCCACTTCAAGTACGACGACATCGCGTCCCTCTTCGTGAGGGTGTTTGGGGAAGATGGCCGTCGCGCAGGGTGCTGTCTCGGAGACAACGGCAGCAACCACGAGCTTGGCCTTGACGACGGCCGCGGTTCGTCCAGCGGCGGTGGCTCCTTCTACAGTGAGAGCACCAGCACAGTGGCTACGACCAGCCGCCATGCCGCCAGGTGTCGGTGCAACAAACCCTGGGTCTGTTGCCCAGACTGTGCATAGGCACGAGATCAAGATTGAAGCACCAACCCAAGTCAGTGATTGAAGGACCAAGAGATTTTAAGAACCGACACGTAGTCTAGAGTGACCAAGATCAAGCCAGAAGAGCAAAGTATCGGCAAGAGAAGGGCCTCCCTTGCCGGGCAGGCGAGCCCGGCAAGGGGCAAGGGCATCACTAGAAGTAGGCAACCAAGGCACCCCCGCAAGGTTTGTCGGGGTTCGCGGGGGCAGAACCACCCCACCAACCACTCAAGCGCGACCCACATCATCAATCAGTGTGGTGTAAAGCCGCAAGATGATTAAGTGGCAGCCGTTCGCCACATGGAAGCGCCATTTCAGACAGAAGAAGCCTACAGATGACACTCGTCCTGCGACGTGTCAAGGGAATAGGCACAGAGCTGGCAAGAGAGCCCGACAAGACTTGTCGGGCGACCAGTAATGTGACACCAAGCGGCGCATTTAATGCACCATGTCAGCCCACAGAGTTAGGTATGATAGCACTATTAGCTATCATATCAGTGGATAATGACTACTTTACCATTGTGGTGACCCCTTTATCTATAAAAGGAGGACAATGGCACTCGCGGGAAGGGTTGGAAAGTTGATGAACCCAAGCCACCATACACCTGTAGTCGCTGCGGCACTGAGGCAAAACCTGCCTGACAAGTGTACTACACATCACTATGCCATTCCACCATCAATCCACCAAAGCAGGGGTAGGGTCTTACGCCTCGCGGCGGCCCAAACCTGGGTAAATTGCTTGTGTTCTCTCTGCCGCACAGTCGTACACTGGTCAGCTCTTTGTGCAACGCGACGTCCCCCTGCCGAACCAGCAAGGGGCCACCTGGTCCCATAGGTGGTCGTGGATATCCCGCGACATCTTTGGCGCGCTAGGTAGGGCGGAGCGCTTGCGCGAACCTGAGGGCGTACGTAGCGTGTCATCTTCATCACCATCTTCATCCTCGACAGCGCCATCGACCATAGCGCCCAAGAAGAAATCTGGTACGTCGGCCCATCCATCCACCTATAAGGCTCCACCACCCGCGGCCTCTAACACCGCGGGGGATGCGGGGGCGCGCGACTACGTGGACGTTGCTAGGGACGTGGTTGGAGCAGGTGCCGCCATTACCACCTCTCCCACAGCCGACACGGGGGCTGGAGCTATCGGAACAGAATAGCATCAGTAATGTCTCGACGGTCATGCTCTACAAGGTGCGGGCGAGGGGGTCACTCCATATACGCCCCCTCCTCTCACCGACGAGCACGGCCACATTAACGACGCTCGGTCCAGGACGAGCCATCGCCGTCTGGCCGCCCCCACCACGGGAGTGACCGCGGCGCATGTGCCTCCTCCCGGACGAGCCAACTAGACCGCTGCACTCAATGGAGCCACTGATCTTGGAGCATCACCACCGCGCAACCCCGCTTCCCCGGTGGTCGTCCCACATCAGCGTGGGCGCGGCGGCGCCGCCGCCGCCGCTAGCACCATCAGGAGCCAGGCGACGGTGCGGCCGACGTCATCGACATCCATGCCAAGCACAGCCACGGAGGCTATGGCACGAGCTGAACTATTACTGAGGTTCCCCCAGCAGCCGAGCTGATGGATGAATGGCATGCCACCATCCAAAGCCTGCTTGGTTTTGCCAAAGCTGGGGGCTCACGACGATCTTGTCCACTACAATGTCTCGAAGCGACAGCCACCACCCACACCGCTAGCCGTACGGAGGGGGCCGTCCCCACGGTTCAGTCCCCACCACGGCAGCCGACGAGGGCACCACAGAATTAGGACCCCGATGATGTCTCGATGGCCTCTTCTTACTCTCGAGCACGTCCAGGCCAACGTCGAACCCCGAAAGACAGGCGGTGGGGAGACGCGCGCATCATCGCCGAATGGCGCCGCAACGACCCCCGCTAGATCGACGGGTGCGACGGCGTCAACTTCGATGAGCCTGCGCTCGGTGTTGGTGGGTGCCTACCTTTCAAGGTCAGCTTCCCTGCCTTTACACGAGAGCTGCGGCATGTCCGTTGGCTTTCCGTTTGCATGTTCAAGTCTGAGATACCTGAGAAGTACGATGGGAGGCTGAACCGGAGGAGTTTCTGAGCATCTACACCATCGCTGTTCAGGCTGCCAGGGAAAGAGATGTGAACGTGTTCGTCAACTACTTACCTTTGGCCCTCAAGTCCAATGTGAGGTCTTGGCTGATGCACCTGCCGGAGAACTCCATTTCATCATGGGCAGACCCATGCCATGAGTTCATCGGTGCCTTCACCAGTGGCCACCAAGAGCTCGGCAGGCCCAGCGACCTGTAGCTTCTCTAGTAGAAGGAAGGAGAAACCCTTAGTAAGTATTTGTAGAGATTCAGTAAAGTTCATAGAAATATTCCAAATATCCATCCGGTAGCCGTTATAGCAGCTTTCCTGTCCAATGTGTGCAACCGCCGCATACGTTCCAAAATGAACGTGCGGTTGCCCAAGACTGTGAAAGAACTATATACGCTGGTGGATAAATGTGCCCGAATGGAAGAAGGAAGGAAGTTGCCCGGAGAAGAAGATTGCATTAATGTTGATTCAGAAGATGAGGATGAATCAGCTAGTCATAAGAAGGGCAAGAAGTGCAATAAGAAGCTAAGGGATAAGGCAGTAATGATTGTGGAAGGATGGAGCACGCCTGTATCGGCAAGAAGGCCAAGGTTGAGGCCCTCGGCAAGGAAGCTACCGCATGCGCTGCCTGCCGGGAAGCCATTTCGCCGAAAAAGTTGGGAAAGGCGACGAGCCGTACTGGAAGATCCATCGGACCAAAGGCCACGACCTTCAGGAGTGTTATCAGGTTGAGCAGCTCGTTAAGAAGCAGAGGGCAGAGAATGTGTGACACTCCAAAAATTTTAATTGGTTTTCATCAAAAACTTTGTTGGATTTTTAATTTAGAGGGCATTTAAAATGTCTTTTCCAAAAATCCTTCCTCTTAAAAACTTCCTTTTCTTTGGCAAGGATTTTATTTTTCTTCAAAATATGGTGTTTGATCTTTTGAAACTTCTTCTCTGTTGGTTACCTCTCAAATTATTTTTGGAGTTTAATCTTTTTCTTTTAAAAAGAAAACTCTATGAAAATTTGGGATTTTCATGTCTTAGAAACCACCCATGACTTGGTATTTTGCCCATGTGGTAAAACCCCTCCAAAACCTCCCCTCCTCCTTGTAATCAACCTAAGTTCTCTGTCCCAACTAATCCAAGCAAGTTTTGGATTTTATTCTAATTATTTTTTTCCCTCAAATCATTTCTGCCAATTATTTTGAGCTTAAGTGATTTTCAAAGCAAGTACCCTTTTGCATTTGAGTTTTGACCTCAAACCAACTCTCCTGGATAGTCCTTTGTACCCACAACCCAGAACCATCTTGATCCACTCCTCCTCATTTCAAATTATTCAAATTTTAGTCTCTGCAAGTTTGGACCAGATTTGCCAAATTTGGTGAAATTCATATCTACACTTCTCCAAAAATTCCACCAAAATTCAGGCAGCCTACTGGAGCAATGAGTAGCCACTCCACCAAAAATCAGCTCAAGGAAAAATCCCCAGAGGCCAAATTCATTCTGTCGAACACCTTGCATGCACTGTTGCTCTTCATATTCAGTAATATTCAGTTTCAGTGTCGTTTTCGTTCGTCAGTTTCAATCACGCGTAGACAGTGCCCTTGGCACGTTCCTCGCCGCCTCTTCCTCCTGTCTGGAGCACCACACGTGCGCTTGGCGCCTTCCCGGCGTCGGCGGCGCCCTGGCCCACCCGCGCCGGCGTGTCTTGCGGCGGCCGAACCACCGTAGCGGCCGACAGGGAACAGAACGGCGGCTCAACGCCGTTCGGCGCCGCCCAACGCTCCTCTGCTCTCCGCGTGGCTCATGCATTCCAGCGCACGCCCGTGGCACCGTCGCCGTGGCCCGGCAAGCACGGAACGTGCTCCCTGCCGCCGACGGGCCCGCGCCGCCCCGTTCTGTCGAGCTCGCCCTAAGCACCAAATCCAAGCCTGGTTAGCACCTAAATGGAACCGGTGGACCTCCATGATGACGCCCAACTCCCTAATCTCCCCCGACCAAGCGCTGCGCCGCCGTAACCATCGCCGGAGATCCCCGTTCACGGCCACCGCCTCGAATCGCTTATAAAAAGGACCCCGAGCTCGCTCACGAGCCCCACACCTTCACTGCACCTCTCCAAGACCCTGCCAAGCCACCAGGAGGACCTCGAGGAGGTCTCCTCCCCCGACTCCGGCGGCCCCGATCCGCCTCGGCCACCAGCTCGATTCTCTCCGGTGAGGCCGTCTCCGGCGCCCAAACCCCGTCAGTAGCCCCCTCTAGCACCCAGTAAGCTAACCCCCTCCTCAATTTGGCCTTCGCAGCTCTCTCCGACGAGGCCCTCGACCACCCGAACCGCCGTCCGCCGGAGCAAGGCTCGCCGCCGACGTGGTACTCGCCGGCGACCACCACCACCACCAACCGACGCGGAATGGCGCCCTGAACTCGGAGGTACCCTCCGATCCCTCTGCCTCGCCGTGGATCGCCGCCGGCGACCACCGCGGCTCTCGTGCACCGACGAGCTTCGTTCCCCGTTGAAAATTTAAACCTGACGAGCGGGACCCACCGTCAGCCTCTCTGTCCTTTCTAAGCGGAGCATTTTCTGAAAACGCCTTCTGCCAAATAAGCTTTCCCTCTGGGCTGGCGTAGTTGCTACCGAAACGTTTTCTGTTTTTATAAGCTAGCCCCTGAAAACTTTCTGTTTCATTACAGATGAGTCCCTGGACAAAAACCCTTATAACATTTTAACAGAAAGGAATTTTTGAGTGATTCTTTTTTCTGTCCTCTTCAGATTTTTGTCTAGTTTTTTATCATATTTATTTGAAAAATATTTGCTATACTTTTTGTGCACCTCACGGTATTCACGATAGCGCGTATATTTTCTTTATACCGTAGATATCGAAGGAGGTGACGGGACCGCAAACTTCACCGAGCTAGGCTCCGACTACTCCGAACCAGGCAAGCATGTTTGAACTTTTGATATGATGAGTGTCTTGGCATGTTTTGCATTTAGTTAGTCTCATGGCATGTTGTTGAGCATACCGATGAACGTCTTTTCCATGCATTGTTGAGGTAAGTGAGTTCGATGATCCATAAGTGGATGGATGTGAGTATGAATGGCCATGTGTTGGCATGAGGATGGGTAAGATGGCAGTGTTTTAGCATGCCAGTCTTATGCCAGGCTGTATGACTACAGTGTCAAACCGTATCGGTCCAGTTCCTCCCATTTCCTTCCCTGTACTACCACATGTTTTCCGCAAGGAATATGGCTTAGTAAGTTGCAAACCGCTTTCCTGGTACACACCAAAAGGAGAGGCCGGGATGATGGTTCCATGGCCCTGGATTAAAGCCAATCATCCGGTCAGGGGGCATGGGTGTTTCCGGTTGGGACCGAGAGGGGGGCACCCCTTAGAGCGCGCGTATATAAATTTGATCCCATGCTATTCGAGATTGTGATCTCCCCGTCTCAAAAGTTTTTCTTGGACGATGTCTAGGGTGATTCCTAGCATCGAGAGGTAGGATGGGTGTGTACTGGTTAGCTGTGTTTTCTTCCGAAAAACCGTAAACGGAACTAGTCCTTTGTGACTACGGAAATCCGTTGGCTGTGGGAAATTTTTATGCAAACTCTGCAGAGTCATATATTCCTTGAATCACCTATTCCATGTCCAAGTTCAGTATTATCTTATCCTGACAAGTGCCAGTTTTGATGACAGAGACTCCGGTGAATCGCATGAGTGCTAAGTCCGGTTAAATAATTATTCCTGTGGATGGACTAACCCGTTTATTTTCATGAATTGAATATTTATTATGAGCATTACTTCCTTGTGAATAAAAGCCCTTTATGTGGTGTCGCTAAGACGCCCGACTGTGGCATTTCTTTTAAAGCCCTTTCTGTGATGTCGCCCCGACGTCCGACTGTGGCATTTCTTTTAAAGCCCTTTCTGTGATGTCACCCCGATGTCCGACTGTGGCATTTCTTTTAAAGCCCTTTATGTGGTGTCGCTAAGACGCCCGACTGTGGCATTTCTTTTAAAGCCCTTTCTGTGATGTCCCCCCGACGTCCGACTGTGGCATTTCTTTTAAAGCCCTTTATGTGGCGTCGCTCAGACGCCCGACTGTGGCATCATTTCCTTATATTTATTTGTTCACCTTTCGACGCGTCGCTTCAGACACCCGATCGGTTTTCATTTATGTTTGTTGGGATTTCAGGCGGACTACCGTCGTTTCCCTTTTACTTACTTCGTTATGCTAATCTTTGAATGTACATTGGTGAATTAATCGTGACGCATTCATGCATGCATTTGTTATATCTTACGTCCGAACTGTCTTGCGAGTACTTTCCAAGTACTCACTTGGCTTGTTGATTTGGCCAGATGCTGACGAAGGCGATCTCATGGATGAAGATTTTGATAGCGAGTCCGACGCCTAGAGGAATCCCAGTCAGTCTCGTACGACCCTGGATTTGGTCACTGTATTATATCCGCTTCCGCTACCAAATAAATTCATCGAGCCTCACCTCGACGCTCGATGAGATGCCAGTTTTAGAGTGATGTATCTCACTCCCCGCTGTGTTTTTCCACCACCACCCTATCCTCGAGTCAGTAGTATGCCTCCACACCACTGTGTCATGTCAGCCATTATGTATAATTATTGGCGTGCTTGTAATAATTTGGTTGAGCAACCGTAGCTCAACTCTGTAATATATTTTATGCTACTGGCTTATTGTATCAAGAATTTGTCTACCGGTAAGGAGAATTTTTCCCATACTGGACTCAAAAGATTGGTTTCTCAATAAATATTTTTATTGGAAAACCGGTCGTGACAGTATGGTAAGCGTGATAAGGAGAAATGTCAGAATGCTGCTTGCGGTAAGGGTCGGGGTAGTGAAGCAAATCACCCCTCTAGATCCTTTTGGAACCAAGGAAAGCCCGCCTGGGGCCAAGAGAAGGAAACTTGTGATGATGCCAGTGATGGAGGGGATGAAGAGGAAACTAGTGAGCAGGAATTTTAGAAGGCCACTGACGCCCTATGCATTGATGGGGGTGCAACTTTTCACACCTCTCATCACCAACTCAAGCAATGGCACAAGAGGTCAATGTTGTGGAACCAGCGCCAGAGGCCCGGAAACCGCTCAAATGGTCCCGCACACCCATCATCTTCGATGAAGAGGATCACCCTGATCGCACCAATGCAGTAGGGTGTTTGCCGTTGTTGGTCTCCCCAACAATTTGCAATCTCAAGGTTACAAAGATGCTAGTGGACGGCGGGGCCGGGCTGAATCTGATTTCCCGAGCAATTATCAGCAAGCTTCAGATATGAGAAGAAGGGCTAGAGGACACGGCACATTTCAAGGAGTTAATCCCGGTAGGAGTCATCCTAAGGGGAAGATTACGTTGCCGGTGATGTTTGGGGAGAACTGAACTATCGGACTGAGAAGCTAGTGTTTGATGTGTTTGATCTCCCCATACGTACAATGGGATTCTTGGACGACCAGCCCAGGCCAAGTTCATGGTAGCATCCCATTATCCTTACAACACCTTGAAAATGCCTGGGCCACTGGGGGTCCTCACTATCCCATCTGATGAGAAGGATGCAATTATTTGTGTGGACAAGATGTATCTGGATGCAGTTGCAGCGGAAGCGGCAGCAACGACAGTTCTCGCCAAGGAAAGCAAAGGAAAGAAGAGGGATTATAGGACCTCCGACAAGGAGTCCTCGAAGCGTGCCCCCTCCGAGTGCACGACACCCATTGACGACGTGCCAGAGTGTTCCAACAGCAAGAGATCCAAGGTTACTGCACCCCAAGTGAAGAAGGTCCCGGCAGGGCTGGCTAGCGTTAATGGTACTTTCACTATCAGCACCACCCTCGATGACAAATAGGAAAGCATGCTTGTTGCCTTCCTGCTGGCGAATATCGATGTGTTTACTGGGCAACCATCTAATATCCCCGTTGTTCCCATGGAGGTAATTGAGCACCACCTTGTTGTCTTCCCACATGCGCGGCCCATCAATCATAAAGTATGGAAGCAGGCCATGGAGAGGCAGCAGTTCATTGCCGAAGAGATCAAAAACTTGGAGGCAGCTGGTTTGGTCAGACGAGTACTGCATCCTACATGGTTTGCAAATCCAGTAGCGGTCCGTAAGGCTAATGGGAAGTGGAGACTTTGCATTGATTTCACAAACCTCAACAAGGCTTGCCCGAAGGACCCATTTCCCTTGCCGCGCATCGACCAGATCATGGATTCTACTTTGGGATCTGATTTTCTCTCCATTCTGGACGCATACTCCAGATATCATCGGATCTTCATGTCGAAGGAAGAGGAAGAGAAGACATCGTTCATCACTCCGTGTGGTACATACTACTTTGTCCGCATGTCGTTCGGATTAAAGAGTGTCGGGTCCACTTTTGCAAGGGCAGTCCAGATCGGTTTTGAGCCATAGTTGCATAGAAATATAGAAGCCTGTATGGATGATATCATGCTCAAAACCAAGGATAAGGCCACCCTTATCCAGGATTTGGAAGTGACATTTGCTAATCTGCGCAAGATCAATCTGAAGCATAATACGAAGAAGTGAGTATTCGGTGTTCCCTCCGGCAAGCTACTTGGGTTCTTCGTGTCCCATTGGAGGATCGAAGCCAACCCTGACAAGATCAAGGCCATTGAGCGGATCCAAGTGCTAAGGACACTTAAGGATTTGAGGCGCTTGACGGGATGCGTTGCAGCACTGAGCAGATTCATCTCCAAGTCTGTCGAGCGTGCCCTGTCGTTCTTCAAGGTTTTGAAGTCGGCAGGGCCTATGAAGTGGACCCCGGAAGAAGATGCAGCTCAAACCCCAAGAACCATCCACTACAAAAAAAGGACACTTCCGTGATGATACGGGTTTGTCACAGTAGGTCACGTTTTCTATCATGCATGTACATCCATGACGGTTTTATGACAGAATCAAGATACTCATACATGTGATCTCCTAGAAGTGTTCCATGACATTACGAAAATTATCATCATGGAAGTGTCCACTTCCATGATGATAAATCGCGCATCATGGAAGTGCTTTCGTCAAGGGTGACCGACACGTGGCATCCACCATAACGGGTTGTCGTTAAGCTATCGGGTCTGGTTTTGGGTCCGATAACCCGCTAACAGCCCGGACCAATAAGGATTTTCCACGGGTAAAATTCTCATTGGCCGGAGGAAAAACGTGTTGGCTCACCGTTGGGACAGATGTCATCCATTCACTGGACAGGAGGCGCCTATGATACATCGACACGTGGCACGGCCCAACAGAGGCCCATTCAGGTGAAAAGGTCGGCCTGTTTGACTTGGTCAAAAGGTAATGGGCCGGCCCATGGAGAGCATGTTAATGGCATGTTCCTATATAGCCCATTTACAGCCCGCTAACTCACGGCCCGTTACGGCGTATCGGAATGAAGCCCAGTAGCTTCATCTGGACCGTCCAATATGATTCCAGCCTATTATAACTTCCGGCCCGTGTATGGCCCATGATGTCTTTCGGCCCATACGAGGCCATTTGTAACTCTTGGCCCATTAACGGCCCATGGTGAATCTGGCCCGCAATGAACAGTGTACCCCTTTATACCCATTAACGGACCATTATTCCATTGGGCCGTTTCCAACCCATGTTATCTTTCAGCATTCTCAGGGCCCATTTATTCTTGGGCTCATTTCCAGTATTCGGTTACTTACGGCCCATTATTGGCCTTTTTTACTTGTGGGCCAAATTCAGCCCGCGGTTACAACCAGCCCGTTTGCGGCCCATTAATCCGTTGGGCCATTTGCATAGCATCATCAAATACGGCCGATTAATGACGGCCCGTTACTGTCGGCCCATGAACGGACGATTCCAAATCTAGCCAGTTTACGGCCCATAATGCGGCCTGTTATTGGACCATGTTTGGCCTATCGATCATACGACACGTAGAAGGCCCATTGATGCTATGGCCCATAGAAGGCCCATTGTTTCTATAGCCCTTAGAAGGCCCATTGTTTCTACGGCCCGTAGGAGGCCCATGGTAACTACAGTAAATATGTAGCCGATGGTTATTGTGGCCTCGTTTTAAAAAATAGGTTATTCTGGCCACTAGCAAACCGTGGAAAAAGAACTGCACTGACTACAAGCAAACAAATAAACAAGACAGCAAGGAAATAAATAAGGAAGCAACTTATGCTAGGCTATCATGGCTATTACACATATTACATCCACTAGGCATCAAAGTTCACCACCAGTGCAAATATAGGGAACAAAGCAGCATATCATATACACTGGTTGTCAAAGTTGGCGACCAGTGCAAATAAATGCCGCAACAAAACAAGTCCAGAACTGAAACCACTTCATAAGAGCTCAAGAAACAATATCCCGGGTACCCATAATGCTGGCAAGATGCTTAGCAAGCTTATTAACTTTCTCTTGTTTGGCGCTTAAATCCTCCAGCACTTGCTGTTGCACCAGAAAGTATGCATCTGAATTCTACAGGGACTTCCCCAGTCCTTTGGCTTCCTATCGCATAACATCTTAGCGATGTCTTTCAACTTGAAGTTGATACTCAAGAAGTCGAATTGATTCAAGCTGCGAGTTAGAAGAGCTGGTGCCAGCAGTAGTAGCAAGTAACTCGAACACTACATCAAGACCGGACTTTGGGGTTGCCTCAGTATCTTCAATATAGTTTTTATCAGCTTTCTTGGAGACCAATAGGGATGTCTCACTATCTTGAACCTTATCTGCATTACTTCCTTTACCATTGCATAACAGGGTACTCTTCTCCAATATTTTATCGGCGTTCTAAAAGACAAACAAACAAACACATCACAGGTTTACAATGCAGTATATGAAACTCATTTTGGTAAACCAGTTCAGTAGTAAGGTGGACAGGATAACAACATGAAACAAACATATATCTATGTAGTATGGTCACTGTATGGTCTATGTCATTCTAGATTATGTTGCCAAATCAAGATAGATACAGTTCGAATCATATCTATTTAAGACAAAGCAGCATAGACAGAATATAAGTGTGGAAACTACACAGCAATAACAACACTTGTAATGTGCACGGCATGAGAACATAACTATTTATTCAATTGAAACTAAAATCAACATAGAGCAAGTTACAACAGCAAACACGTTAAAGAAATAGGTTTAAAACATACCTGTTTGCGCCATTGTAGTTACAATTGCGTCCTTCAAATTTGAAATTAGTTGGTATGAGTAAATACAGTGATGCAAGAGCAAAGTAGTATGAACCATAGCTACGGAACCTGACCTGAGAACAACTCTTCTTCCGCTTTAAGTGTTGACTTAGGGTTCGGAGTGGTGGTCCTCGTGTTTTGGGCACTACAGTTGCCTTACTAACTGCTTGTGTTCGGGTGCTCTTTGGTGGAGACGGTGATGCGTCAACTGGAACTGGGTTACTATCTGCTGGGGTTGGGGTTAGAAGGGGTGTAGCTGGTTCTCTGTCCAACTAGGTAGGGGTACAATCTGCGTGAGTCAAGGTTATGTGTGGTGGGGCTGGTTCTTGGGCAAGTACAACCGTGGTTCTGTCTGCATCGACATGTAGCATGATCTTTTCTGAAGACCATGTTTTTACTCTGACAGATACTGCCGTCACCCCCTCCAATTGAAATGGCTGATAAATAAGAAAAGTAATTGAATGTACAGACATTGTAAGATAGATAGGTGCAACGGATAGTAGGGAAGAAAACAGGGCATGAAATAATTCACATTTATGTTGTCTAACCAAATAGAATAGCAGGACATAATTTCACATATATGATGGCTAATTAAATAGGATATCATGACACAATTTCACATGTATGATGGCTAACTAAACAGGATAGAATGACATACTTCAAAATATGATGACTATGTAAACAGGATGACATGATATAACTATACGATGTGTCTATTAAAGTGGTTGGCATGCCATAAGTCACAAACATGCCGTCGATGGAAACATGATGGCATGATATAATTCACGGATAGAATGACATAATTCAAAATATGATGACTATGTAAACAGGATGAGATGATATAACTATATTATGTCTTTAGAAAATGGGTTGGCATGCCATAATTCAGATACATGTTGTCTATGTAAACATCTTGGCATGATATAATTCAAATATATGATTTATATACTAAGCAAGTGAGCAGAGGGCAATCGCATATATGATGTGTCAACTAAGGAGATGGCATTCAATATAGTGTATATGATGTAAAAAGTAAGCATGGCAATACAACATATGCATGATATGAGTAATATAACCCTGCCAAGTTTGAGCATACACCTCAGGGGGATAATAGGACTGGTCATCTGCCTCTGAATCCTCCTCTGAAGAGCTATCTGTAACCAGCAAGATACCTGCTTCAGCAAGTAGCATTGTCTGCTCTGAAGATCTTGTTTTCACTCCAGATTTCTCCATCACCAATTCAAATGGCTGATGCACAGGAAGAGCAGTTGAATATACAAACACTGTCGACAAATGCAATGATAAATACAAAAAAGGACGGCATGATATAATTCACATATATGACGCTTGGCTAAACAGCATGACATTTCATAATTCACATATATAATGCCTTGCAACAACATAGCATTGCATAATTCACTTATATAATGTCTTGCAACATGATGGCATCGCATAATTCACATATATGGTAATTAGAAACTAAACAGGTGGCATTCACACAAAGCATGTCTAAACTAAGAAAAATGACATAGCAATGCAAGATACCATACACATGATATGAGCAACATAATCCTGCCAAGTTAGAGCATGCACCTCGGGGGGCGGGAATAAGACTGGTCATCTGTCTTTGAATCCTCCTCCGAGGAGCTATCCGTAACCAGCAAGACATGCACTTTGTCAGATAGCATTGTCTTCTCTGAAGACCTTGTTTCCACTTAAGTTTTTTCCATGACCATGCCGGATGGCTGATGCACAGGAAGAGTAATTGTATGTACTAAAATTGTTGACAAATTTAAAAGGTAATAAAAAATGATGGCATGATATAATTCACATATAAGATGACTAGCTAACCAGGGTGGCATTGGAAAATTCACATATATGATGCCTAGCTAAATAAGATGGCATTGAATGACTCACATATACGATAAAGAAACTAAACATATGGCATTGACACAAAGCATGTCTAAACTAAGCAGATGACATATTTGATGTATACAATAAGCAATGCAAGGCGCCCTATGCATGATATTACCAACATCAGCATGCCAAGTTAGAGTCAAGACCTCAAGGGGTAAATAGGAGTGGTCCTCTCCTTCTGAATCCCCCTCAGAACAGTTATCTTCCTCTTGATTACGATCCGAAATGGGTGGAGGGGGGCTGCCTTTGTGCCCACCATGGAGCGACGTCTGCATGAAATTTTATTGCCACGCAAGGCTCGTCTCTTTTGCTCTACATGTTCAATTCTATTGTGTACAATAACTGACATGCATAGTAATAAAACATAGTGAGATTATGTAAGGAGTGCATGCACAAATCCAGAGTGATGGTAGCAAACTGTGGATAGACCCAAAACCAATGATAGCAGGCAGATAATAGCTTTAGTTAAAAAATACAGATAATGGCTCCTTTAATGTTTGTTTGCACCCAACATGAAACTCATAGTAGACTCCCGAGATTAACCAGATTGTAGACAGATAGTACGGATTGCTGCCCCAATATGTACCCCACAACCATTTAAAAACTCAAGTTTCGGCATTATTTTGGACCTGACTCGAAGTCTAGGTGAACACGACGATAAAGTAGCATGTCATCATATTAAGCGATGCATAACCTAAGCAGACACGGAAGAGTGCGACCTCTCTTGCGGACCCGTGTAGTCCTCAAGGTCATTTTCATAGTTGATGAAGGTAATGCAGTTGTCGTGGCGGCCGGCAACGGGGAAGAAGATCTGAGGCGGCAAAAGACAGTCTGGAGAGCGGATCCCTACTGTGGTGAACCCTTCCGTCGTTGGAGCAGCTGAGCTGGGGTGGAACACAGTGCAGCAGGAGCATGACAAACCACACAAGGTTTTCTTTGAGATATCTGTAACAAAAGTAATTGTGTAAGGGCTTGTTCCAATTTGAGGATTCTAAGAATGCAGGGATAGGAAATAGACAGGAATAGGATAGGAATGCACGTGCAAAATAGAGAATTTAAAAACACATGATTTCTGCCAATCTGGGTGTTTGATTCACAAGTATTGTAAGATCACAGGATGCAAAGAAGCATGGTTAGATTAAGTCAAACCACAAGAAAATGTACGGTAATAATGCTATTATGCTATTATCTCTTAGTCTTGTGCTTCATGGGTAGGAATTTGAAAAGGAGGACAAGTGGAAATTAAAATTCCTACGGTTTTTATTTCAAGGAGACACTAAAGGAACAAATCCTACAGTTTTCCTTTGCTCCATTCCCTTAAACCAAATTCATGAATAGTAGTACCATAGGAAACTTTCCAATTCCTATGTTTTTCGTTCACTTTTCCTTTCAAGCACTGGCGATTCTAGTAGGCAGGCTTGAGCAAGGAAAATCCTACACTCAAAAAAATTGTGCTACTTCTATTACTTTGGACCCAGGCCACTGCCCTATTAGCTCAACTCCCAGGCCCATCAACAAATGCATAGCTCAAACGCACAGAGATAAATAATGATGGCGTTCACGGATAGCTAAGTTGCCTGGTACCTCACTGCTTGTCATATAGTAGGATAAAATAATCGTACTTCACATTACTACGTGTGCTCAGTGGACAATAAATATAACATGTAGAGTAAAAAAGAGATGCAACAAGTGTACAACCTCTTTTGCGAAGCCATGTCGATCTTAGTGTGATTGGGTTGGTCGGTGAGGGTGCTCCGGCTGACTTGGCTGTCGGAGGAGGGGAAGAAGATCTTAGGCATCTGGAGATGGAGCCCGGGGTACTGCTCTGTTGTGATGGAGGGTTTCGTCGTTGGAGCAGCTCCGGTGAGTTGTACGACACCGAGGCTGAAGCAGGACAAGAGAGACAACGTTAACCTGAGTGGAATTCTAATAGCATCTCCAATAGATCACGTAAAATACATAACCACAAAGTGCTAGATGTAAAATACATCCGCCGCTCATCTCTGAACTTAACTGTCGAAACTGAATTTAATCGTCGAAACTGAACTTAACAGTCGAAACTGAATTTTGCTGTCGAAACTGAATTTTACTATCGAAACTAAACGCACTAGTAGCAGAAAAGCAGTAGTAGCAGGAGCAGTGCGTGCAAGAGTCGGGGCAGCTGGTCGTGTAGCAGCATAAGGTGAGGCTACCCTGAGCCGCTAGCCACCACCGGCCAAACAACCCCCCCCCCCCGCCACCTGCGGCCGGCGGTTCGCCGCCCCGCCCGCCCCAAAACCACTCCCCCCACCGTCCGCCGCCCCGGCCACTCTAGCCCCCCCCCCCCCGCCCCTGTGTCGAGCTTATTCTTCGGCGATCCCCATGCCACCGCCCCACCACCGCCGGTGACCACCGCCCGACCCTGAACCCTAAGATAGATAGTGGGGTACCTCGCCGGCGAGCCCCCCTTCATGCTGCAGCTGGTTCTTCCTTAACTCTGGCGAGCCCCCCACCCCCTAACAATCGACTAACCCGAAAGTCAATTTAGTCAACCGAAGTGTAGCTAAATCAGAGCAGCATCACAAGCAAGAGCAAGAGCGAGAGCAGCTGCGCGAGCAAGAGCAGACCAAGTAGGGGACCGAGAGCAAGAGCAGAGCAGCAACAGGAGGGAGAGCTAAAGAAGCAGCAACTCCTACCGATGTGGACATCGCCGCCGATGGAGCGACGACATGGAGGAAGTGGACGGCGATGCTGCCGTGGATGGAACCGCGCCGTGTCGGCTCAGGACGGAGCGCCGGTAGCACTGTGAGATCGAATCAGGAAGAAAATGCGTTAATTAGTGTATAACCTCTTTGGTGGTGCCGATTAGGCCTCAGCTTCATCCGAGGAAACGATGATGATGATGCTCTTCTGGTGGTGCAGGTGAAGACGGCGGTGTGGGAATGGAGGTGGCGCGAAAGACGAGGCGAACGTCGGGGCAGCTCCTTGGAGGTGGAGGACGGGGTGGCTGAACCGGCAGGACGACGAGATCGATGATGGATCCTCATCCGGTACGGTGGACGAGGGATGTCGAGGTGTTGTTGTGGACGACATCGTCGGGGAAGAGGCTCCGGCTAGGTGACAAACGGAGGAGGGTGTGGGGCTTCGCAGGTTCTCGCGGCCTTGGTGTACGAATGGGTAGGCAGATGGGATGGAAGTGGGTGTACGAATAGGTACGTGCTTGTTTGAAATGTGGGGTAAGTTACAAAAGTTCCCCCACCGATTTGAGTTAGGCGGTTCTTTCGGTTCAGGGGTATCACGGGCATTTCGCGTGTCGGAATTTCACAAGAGGTGGGAGTTTTTGCGCGTGTTGTAATTTTGGAATAGCAAGGCGCGGGTTGATATGGAGAGAGTTGTCAGAGCACAACGAGAGAAAGATATATCTTAAATATTTCAGGGTAACAAGGCGCGGGTTGAAGAGGCACGAGTTTCGCAGCACGATAGATAGAGACGCTAGTTTGAACTTTTGGCATAACAAGGCGCAACTTGAAATTTCGGGAGAACAAGCTTAACGTGTACCAAAAAAATACAATTCGCACATCATCACTAGAGAGAGCCATGTCCCGTTTTACTATATTACTAGAAATGCATTCAAATACAACAACAAAAAACTAAAAAAATCGGGACAACAAACATAATGTGTACAGTACCAAAACAATTTGCACTTCCCTCAAAAATAAAAAAACAATTTGTGTTGTCTAGCATATGGACTAAATTTGAGTACATTTTCCCTGTTTGAATGGGATTGTACTCGGGTTAGTTATACAACCATCTAAATAATATCTCATGTGCATGCGCAGCGATCGATGTTCCTCTATGTGTGTGTGTATATAGCTAGGTCTTTCATAGTTTCCCACACAAACCGATCAATCTATATATCTAGTGAGGTCTCACCTTCTTTCCCATGTCCACATCGATCAATCTATACCTCTCTATATAGGATTACATAGCTAATACACAAACATTAATTATATATCCAATGTCCCCTCTCATCATCCATCCCTTCTGTTTCATCTCTCAGACATGCGCACAGTGGCAAAGACAAGGGCAGCAAGGGCCCTGCCCCCCTAACATCACTATATATCGAGGCTAATATGAATGTGATTATTAGACAATTGTTGGTAAAATGGTTTAAGTTGATGAATTGGCCCTCCTCGTAAAGGATTAGCAATGCTTGGCCCCTAGCTCATTTAGTTTTCATGGCTCCGCCACTGCGCGCAACAACGCTGGCACTATGACTCAGCCAACAGGTGTTCAAGTTTGATTAATGGACGGTTTAACTTGAAGGTAATGAGCTGAATCATAATAACATGATGAAATAACAATGCATATGAGCAAGATATCAACATGAGCATGGTTGAACCACATCACTATTTAACAAATCAGCAACAACAATTCATTTACCCTACTGAATTCACCTAAGCATGGCATGGCAATGAATAACACAATAGCAACACTACATAAGAACATATCATGACCACTTGCATCAGGAAATAATAGCATAATAAAACATGATAATAACATCAGCAGGTAATCATTTAACTAACAGGTGCAAAGAACATAAAGATAAGCATGGATTCACAAGCATATATAAAGCATTCACAAAATATTAACCGACACACAATATTTAAATATTCATGTTGAAAACCATGCCTACTATATGGCTATCATGCAAGTGGCTATCGTGGCTTGCTTGGGAGTGATGGAATCTCCGGAAAGAAGTGTGGTGAAGCTCGCAGAAAGATTCGCTGGACGGTTCTCTCTCGGAGGGGGGTTGATAAGGGAAGGGTATAAAGGTCATTTTCACAGTGGTCCACCTAGTGAAAATGGTGCCAAATAGAAAGATCTCGACGAGATGAAGAAGTGGGCATTGGTTTCACCTCAAACGGAGCTACGGCCGCGAAGATACGAGAGGTTGAACACCAGGGACCAATCTATAAAAAGTTTCCCCACAAACAGGTTCGTGGGCTGAAAAACGGAAAACGCTTTTTTGAGGAATACGCTTTCGGAACAGAGAAAGCGTATTCTCATTTGCAGTAAAATAGAATGTGCTTTCAGAGAAGTGAAATCGTATTTCATCCAAAGGAGGAAAGAAATACGCTTTCAGAGTTAGAAAACGTATTTCTGGAAAGTCGTATCCACTTACGTGACATGGCGAAGCTTGTGCCACTAACGCGTGGGGTTGAGCAGCGTGGGGCCTATAGGTAGGGGCGGCTGCGCTCGTCATCTTCCTCGCTCCCTGCCCCGCATGGGACAGAGGAGGAAAACAGAGGAGTGGGGGCGAGGGGCCCGGCTGGCTCCGGCCATGCCCGGCCGGGGCAGGGGCACTAGCGGGCACGGCTCGGCCAGCCGCACCCACTCCCAGCCAGAGGGGCACCGGGGAGGCGCGGAATGGCGATGAGGTGAGGCAGGAGGGAGGAGTACAGAGTACGGGCATCAGTGGCGGTTCCAGCGATGCGGGCTGACTCCGGCGAGGGAGAGGGGGTGGGGAGGACTGTCGGAGAGTGGGGGCGGTGGTGGTTTGGTCAGGGATGGGGGAGGAGGCTCGGGATGGCCGGAATCAAGCCGAGGCCGAGGCGGCCATGGTGGACGGCGGCGAATAGAGGTAGGGTGAGGCCGCTCCAGTGGGCTAGAGAGGCGGGGGAGGGAATGGTGAGGTGCGGAGGAGCTCGGGGGCGCTTAAATAGCCGCGGGGGATGGCTCTAGAGCATCACGGTGAGCTCCAATGTGGCTCTAATGTAGGACAGGGGCGGACACGTCATGGGCATGGCGTTTGCGGCGCATTCATGGTGAATGAGGACGAGGCAGAGGCACTGGTCGATGCAGAGGCTCACGGGGGAGCTCCTGGACAAGGTTGGACGTCGAGACGCGGAGAGAGCGGACGAGAATAGCGGACGGAACCAGCCAAAGCTTGCTATCTGCATGACACAAGCGTGATCACCGTGTGCACTGGTGCAAGTGGTGCGCTTTGGCCAGACCGACCATGTCCAGTAGATAGTCTCTCCAAGCTAGGTTACAAATGAGGTGATGAATCGATCAGGGGCACTGTGTTTAGATTGTAATGATCCTCTGAATTCTGCTGTTGCAAACTGATCTGCAATACAGTGATCAACAAAAAAGGGCTATGTAACAAAATTGATGTCTGTGAGGTTTACAGTAGGTAGGACAAGAATCCTGTGAAGTTTGGAGGGATTTGGACCAAGGTTTAACATGGTTGCTTAACAACTGCATAATCTGGTCCGGAATCAAGATCATGAAGAGGCACTCACATAGTTGATTGGATTGAGCTGAAAATGGTCATGGCTTGATGATTTAGGCATATGAGGATGCCATAAAATTTTCATACCATTTGGACAAGCCAAAGTGGTACTTCCTTCATACTACACCTCTCTGTATAGAATGTTGGAAAAATTGCTGGGGGAAATGGGTAGATAGATTGAGCCCAAATTTTGTGGAGATAGTTTATATGGGTAGGAGCATGCCCTGGAAAATTTTCAGCAAAAATGAAGCAATATAAAATATAGGTGCTTCACAACCTGAAAATCTGACCAGAAACCAAGATTTGATGCTGAGCTCACATAGAGTGATGACATGAGCCCAAATCTTGAGGGGAGTGATGATTTGATCATATGAAGGATCTTGAAAATTTTCAACTCATTTGTATTACCCTAGTTAGTACTTCCTTCACAATGGCTTCCCTTAGAGAGGAACTTTGAAAAATTGCTCTTGAATATTTACTAAGAAAATTGAGTTGAATTTTGGCATGAGGCAATGATATGGACATGAAAAGGTGTCCAAAAAGTTTGGGGTCAATCAAGCAAATATAAATGACACTTCCTTCTCAAAAATCCACTTAGGGTAGAATGAGAAAAGAAATATTTGTGAATTATCTTTGATGATATCAAGGAAGGGTTTTGACATATTTGAGGAAGATATGACCCAAACAATTTATGCGAATTATTTGGAAATTTTGGGAGTGACAGAAATATAGGTTGTTTCACAACCTAGGGCAAAAAGGATTATTCCTTTAATAGAAAAAGGAATATTCGCAATATAAAGAATATTGGGATTAGTCCAAGATGGGAAATGACAAGGTTTTGAGATGGTTTTTGGGATGAAAAGCCACTTGGAAGCATAAGAAGAGAAGATCTTCCCAGGTTTCAAGACCACAGAGCCACATAAAAGCAATTCAAATAAAAAATTTAAATAAATCCAAAAGAAAACGAAAGGGCCAAAAATCAGGGTGGCAGAGTCCGGTAATTTAACTCTCCTCCGAATGTCACTGGCAACGTGATATTTCCCTTAGGATGACTGCTACTGGGGTTGATTCCTTGAAACATGCCCGTGACTTTGAGTTCTTCCTCTGCTATCTAATGTTTGCTGATGACCTTTGGGGAAATCAGATTCAACTTGGCCCCACCATCAACCAACATCTTTGTGACTTTGAGGTTGCGGATCCTTGGTGAAACGAACAATGGCAAGCATCCTACTGCAGTGGTGTGCTCAGGATGGTCCTCTTTGTCAAAGATGATGGGCGTGCATGACCATTTGAGCGGCTTCTGAGACTCTACCGCTAGCTCCATGACATTGACCTCACGCGCCCACCGTTTAAGTTGGCGGTGAGAGGAGTGAAGAGATGCACCTCTGTCAATGCATAGGGCGTCAGTGGCTTTCTGGAATTCCTGCTCGCTGGTTTCCTCTTCATCTCCTCCATCACTGCCATCATGGCAATCTTCCGTCTCTCTGCCCCTGGCGGGTTTTCCCTGGTTCCGAAGAGCCTTGCCGGGGTGATTTGCTTCACCGCCTCGGCCCTTCCTGCTAGTGCCATTCTGACTTTTTTCCTTATCACGCCTCAGCCCTTCCCTCCTTGGCCCTTCCCGCTAGCTACTCAACCTGGATATCGTGGATATCGTGGATATCGTGGCCCTTGGTCTGATGAATCTTGCAATACGGACCATCACCTTTCCTAGCTTTCTCAGCAGTCGCAGCTTCCTGGCAGTCAGTGCACGTGGCAACTTCCTTGTCGGGGCTTCGGCCTTAGCCTTCTTGCCGGTACTAGGCATGCTCGATCCCTCAACGGTCAATATTGCTTTGTCCTTCTGCTTCTTGTTTCACTTCTTGTTCTTCTTCTTCTGACATGTGGCCTCGTCGTCATCTTCTGAGTCAACATCGACGCCATCCTCTTCTCCAGGGAGTTTCCTCCCCTCCTCCGCCCGAGCACACTTGTCCACCAAGGTCTAAAGTTCCTTCAAAGTCTTGGGCAACTAGACGTTCATCTTGGATAGTATTCGATGGTTGCGTACGTTATCACAGCTGCTGGGAGAATATCTGGAATATTCCTATGGACTCGGCTAAACCTCTGCATGTACTTTCGCAGAGTGTCTCCTTCCTTCTACGGCAAATTGCTGGGCCGCTCTAGTTCTTGGTGGCCGCCCGTGAAGGCGCCAACAAACTCACAACACAAGTCAGCCCAGGTCGAGATGGAGTTCTCCGGAAGATGCATCAGCCACGAACTCATGTTTGGCTTGAGTGCCAAAGGGAAGTAGTTGGCAAAATCCTTCTTATCTCTTCCCTCGGTAGCTTGAACACCGATGGTGTAGATGCTCAAGAACTCTGCCGGGTTCAGTCTCCCATCATACTTCTCTGGAATCTCTGGCTTGAACATGTGAGTGAATGGCCAACGGACTTGCCGCAGCTCGTGGGTGAAGGCAGGGCACCCAGCCTCGAAAGGCAGGTACCCACCTCTACCGAGCGTGGGCTCGTCGAGTAGGGGCCATCATGCCAATTGGACTGGCGGTGGTCGTCACGACGCCGCTCAATGGTGACATGCACATCCCCCATCTACCTGTTCTCTGGGGCTCGCCGTTGGCCTTGACGTGCTCAAGGGTTGGACAAAACCATTGAGACGTCGTCAAGCTCTTGGTTGCGTGGCCCTCGCACTGGTTGCTTCTATGGGGATTGTACCGTGGGGGTGGCCCCTTCCGCACGGCCAGCAACCTGGGCTATCGTCGTCGTCTGGGGAGGCCGTGGCAAGCCAGCTCGCTATGATCCTCCAGCCTCGGCAAAGCCAATCAGACTCTGAATGGTGGCTCTCCACTCATCCGTATGATCAGCTACCGGCGAAAACCTCAGCAGCAGTTGGGCCCACGCCATGGCCTCCGAAGCGGTGCTTGGCATTGGTGATGATGATGTAGAACGCAGAGTCGCCTGACTCCTCACAGTGTCGGCGGTGGCTGCGTCGGGCTCCCGTCATCGGGAGCCAGTCAATGGGATGGTGTGGTGACGACGTGATGGCGCTCGTGGGCCAATGACTCCGTTCGGGCATTGGCTGGGCCAGTTTGCTCCGTGAGTGGTGCATGTCCTGCGACCGTGCCCACGGCGGGTCGGCCATAGGTTTGCGATTCGCCTCGGGGTGAAAGTCACCGTCGTGGCTATGCCCCTCGGCCCGGCCAGGGGGGGGGGGGCAGAAGGAATAATCTCTCTACCCGTACCTCGCAGGGCGTGGTCGCCAGGATGTTGTTTGTGTTGTCCTTCTCTGGTGCCTCCCGCTCCTGCTTTGGCCGTGGGAGAGGTGGTGACAATGCCGCCTGCGCTGACCATGTCTCCCACAGCGCCCACACCCTCATGCACCTTCGCATTCCACGCAGCGTCAGCGGTCGCGGGCGGCAGGGCCTTCGAGGTGGACGGGTGAGCGGCGGCCCCGAACTTCTTCTTGGGCACCATAGTCGATGGAGCCGTTGATGATGAAAATGGCGATGAAGATGACACGATGCTTATGCTCTCGGGTTCGTGCAAGTGATCCCCCTACCTGGCGCGCCAAAGATGTCGTGGGAAACCACGGGCACCTATGGGGCCAAAGAGCCCATTTTGTTTCGGCGGGGGTGTCGGGGAAAATATACAAGGGGCAGGCATTTTCCTCTAACTCGTGCACGGACAAGACAAGGGCAAGACAGAAATTGAAGGACCAAGAGACTTGAAGCACCAACATGCAGCTCCGATAGATCAAGACCGAGCCAAAGGAACAGAATATTGGCAAGAGAAGGGCCTCCCTCGCCGGGCAGGCGAGCCCGGCAAGGGGCCAGGCCACCACCAGAGGCAAGCAACCAAGAGTCCCTGGCAGCACCTGCCAGGGCCTGCGGGGCCTGAACCACCCCACCAACCACGCAAGTACGACCCACGTCGTCAATCTGTGCAGTGTCAAGCCGCAAGGTGATTAAGTGGCATCATTTGCCACATGGTAGCCATCTCCTACAGAAGAAACCCACATGTGACACCCGTTCAGCGACGTGTCAAGAGAACATATGCGGACCTGGCAAGATAAGCTCAGTAGTCCTTGCTGGGCAGCTAGTGATGTGACACTAAGAGCTGCTTTTAATGCACCCTGCCAGCCCACAGAGTTAGGTATGATAGCACTGTTTGCTATCATACCAGTGGGTAATGAATGTTTTGCCACTGTGGTGACCCCTTAATTTATGAAAGGAGGCCCATGGCAAACGTAGGAGGGGGTTGGAGGTTTGGAAACTTGATAAACCCAAGCCACCATACGCTTGTGGTCACTGTAGCCTTGAGGCAGGCCTTGCCGAGCAAGTGTACCACGCACCACCGCGTTCATTTCCACCGTCAATCCACCAAAGCATGAGTAGGGTCTTACGCCTCACGGCGGCCCGAACCTGGGTAAATTTCTTGTGTGCTCTTTGTCGTGCTACCGCGCACTGGTTTGCTCTTTGTGCAATGCGACATCCCCCGCCGAACCAGCAAGGTGGCGCTTGGTCCCATAGGTGGCCGCGGATATCCCGCGACATCTTTGACGTCGACGATTACCACACTACACTTGGTCCAGTATTTCCCCCGCCATGGGTAATCCTGAGCAAAATGCTGGTATGAGTCCATCAATTGATTCCCGGGCAAGCACACTTCGGCGAGGCTGATAGCATTGGCACGATCCGTGCGATGGCAGCCGTCGTACTGACTCGAGGGGAGGGAAGAAAAAGAGAAGAGGACCAGGGAAGCTCACCACAGTGCCCCTATGACCACCAGACACAAGAAATGCTTGCCTGCTCTTGCCGGGAGCGAAGAAGCCACCAAATTGCCCTCTGCTCCTCCGGGCGCCGTGGGCGCGTCGAACACGCGCGGCATGATAGACGAAAAAGAAGCTTGAAACGAAAGCTAAGTACACGCTATCGCTTCTTGTTGATGCGTTTCAGATTTCTGCAGTCATTTATCCCTTGACTCTAGCAAGTGTTCGTATTGAGAAAACCCTCATGCGATGGAACCTCGGTAAGTTTCTTTGGTCGCTCCATGGTCCTGTCCAGAGCCATGCTCGCTGGACGAGAGGCTGCACCGAGAGCTACCTAGGAAAAACCTGTCAAGACGCATCCACACCAAGATGACTGTTAAGGCCCGGACCCTTACGACAGTCACGGCAACATGATATCGGTAGGCATCCAGAGCATAGATAGGAATTGATCGTACGAACACAAGAGTATAGAGTTCAACGGGATAAACACGCATTTAAAGATCCATCTAGGAATACCCATTTCGCACAAACACTAGAGATAAGGCGACTAAACACAAAATGTGCATCATGTTCTATTACAATACCAGAAGGGATAACATAAACATGGATAACCCTGTCGGCAAGGGGAGCAACCTTCTCCTCGGTAGCGGCAACGTCAGCATGCACTGGCAGCTTCTTGAAGCCGTCACCAAGGTCGAGCTCTGGGTGGCGACAGGCGATGTTGCTCAGAACCATGAAGAGAGCGTCGCGAGCGAGCCTCCACGACTCGGTCGCAAAACGTGCGGCCCTCCCCTCTTCATGCGCCTTCAGCTTGTCGATTGACTCATTGAAGAAGATCCCTAGCTTGACACTCGGGACCTCCTGCTGGCTGGCTGAGTAGACTGGGCCGTCCATGCCCATCGCCGCAGCCTGGGCCCCAAGGCGTTCGGCAACATCAATCAGGCTCTTGATCCAGAGGTTGCTCGTGTCGACCCGATTCTTTAGCTTGTCCTTTTCATCTTGCTAGAGGCGCTTGACGTTTTCCAAGTCCTTGGACAACAACTGCTATCGGGATTCGAGGGACTCCATCGACTGCTCCAGTGTGCCGATCCTCGCCCTCATATTCAGAGATATTGCTGTTAGCGGCTTCGAGGCTTTGAGTCTTGGAGGAAAGTTGCAACTGCACCTCATCCAGATGGAGCTCTTCTTGCCACGCCTCTTCTTTGAGTACCTCCACCTCCTTGACGCTCCCGGCAAGGTCTTCGTTCAATTTGGCCACCTGTAGGTCGAGCTTGGCCTTAGCAGAGGATGCAGCATCCAGATCTTCAACAAGCTTCTTCAGCTGGGCGACATGGTCAGTAGCAAGGGTTTCCAGGGCAGCCCCATGCTCGTCCTTTAGCTCTTTGGTGCGTTGCTGCACCAAAGCCTCCAAACTTTCATCCTTAGCACGGAGGGTAGCTTCGAGATTCTCCTCCCGAAGGGAGATCTCTCGCTCCCTGGCATCCAAAGAAGCTTTGTGGTCCACCAGGCACCCCTCCTGAGCCACAACGTCTTCACTCATCATCTGGAGGATCTCTTGCTGCATCATGAGTGCCTCGAACTGCTTTTCGTGCCATTCACGCGACTCTAGGCACTTTTCCTTCAGCTTCTGATCCACCTTGCCAGCGGACTCGCGCCACTCTTTGAGCTCCTGCCACTTCTGGTTGTGTCGGTCCTGCATCTCCTTCAAGCCCACTGTCATGGATTTGATGAAGGTCAAATCCATGGTGACGGCAGCGGTATCATTGCCCCCCCCCCCCCCCCCCCCCCCCCCGCCTTGCAGATGCGGTGGCGCCAAAAGATGCTGAAGCTCTTCATCAAACTCTAAGTCTGTCAAAGACGGGCTGGGGGCTTCGATATCAGGCAACAATGACACCACGGACAGTGTGCTCGAGGAAGATGGCGCGGCGTCCACAGCGCCCCCGGCAGAGGGGAGTGGACCCATGTTTTGAAGAGGAATCTTCACCTCGGCGACCACTTCCTCCACAAGGGCGCTCTCCAGAGAGTGCTCCGTCACTGCCAGGAACCATGCGTTCCCCCAGCTACGAGATCCTGCCCTTCAGCGGCCGCGACCATCGCGGTCTCATCTGAGGATGACCTCCCTATGTCCGCCACCACTTCCAACAAGTCTGGTTCCTTAGCCTGGGGAGCTGCGGGTGGAAGGATCCGGAAAACAAACGTAAGAATGGAAGGTTCGAAGCAAATAAAGTAGCAGTGGAAGCAGCCAGAGTATGGAAGAGAAGAAAGGATAAGCTAGATACCCGAAGAAGTCTGTCGGGTAGGGGTTTCTGTTTTGCTGACAATAGTCGTTTCCGGATCACGGGCCTCGCCCTCTGCCGAAGAAGTCCCGGCAGCTTTCTGTGCCGTCTCTGCCACAGAGGATTCCATGACGACATCCTCAGTTTGGGCGGCAGGGGACGCATGCTCTTCCAAGAGAGGCTCATCCCACGGTGCTTCGTCCCCACCTCCGTGTGAAGGGGCGGAAGGGTCATCTCCATCACCTCTAGCGGGCAGGGTCGAGTCCCCGCTCCCAGGCCGGGGGCTGGATTGGGGGCTTGACATGGCGTCTTTCGCATCCTTCCCTACCGAGTTCGATCCCCCTGCACCCTTCAGCGACCCGAGGCGCCGGAGCTTCCTCCGGGAGTGGTTGATGAGGGTCTCTGTCTCCTCCTCCACTTCCCTGCCGACGATAACAAGAACAAGATGTCAGTCAGCGAAAGCATTCAAAATTTGCATAGGAAGATGTTTATCGCAAAGAGAAATTCTCCTTACTCTTCTGCAATAAGCATGGAGTTCAAGTTGAACTCCATGGGAGGAGGGAACTCTCGTCTTCTCTTCTGAGGCGGAAGGGTGGAGCTCTCCGGTAGCTTCAGTGCTTCCCGCGACATCAAGGGCTCTGGGGGAGATGAGCTCAGTGAAGAACTCAAGCCAGAATAGTTACTGGACTCCGTCTCAGCGGTCACCGGCCGTCTGGCGGGAGGTTCTTTGACCTGAGCAAGACAAGGAGATTGGCGACACGTCACATCGGCCATGGAAGACTTGGTAGAGATCTTCTTCACCTTCTTGGTGGGCAGTGTCGGGTGGGAGGTCGCCGCTCCTCTAGCGGTGGCATGTCTACGGGTGCGCTAGTATGGGTCCGGCGCGGGGGCTTGCGGTCCCGCCGCAAGCCATTACTTTCTGGGGGCCACTGTCGCGTTCCCCTCCCTCTCCGCCTCCTCCCCTTACTGGAGCTCCTTTGCTGCCGTGGCCAGAGCATCCAGCCTGACGAAGTTTTCCCCGGTAGGCTCTTCGCCGGCAGTGTCTTCTGTGTCTTGCGCCTCGCTGCCGCCCTGGGAAGAGCTCTCATTCCCAGCCTTCCCTTTGCCTTTCCCAGCCTTTGCGGCCTTTTCCATCTCTACGCGGCGGGCGTCCTTGTCCTCTGCGACCCTCTTCAGAATTTATGTAACCTCCGCAACAGAGGTGCATTTCTACATCTCCCCTTCATCCCTAGTGGCCTTCTCCACCAAGGTGCTCGATCACTGGAGCTCTTCATCAAGAGAAGGGAACTACCAAGTGCCTGACACTCCGTCGACATTGTAATCTGGCATCCACTTCAGTATCTGATCACGAGCAGAGTTGATGTTCAGGGGGATGATAGTTGCAGGGAGCTTGAACATCTCGAATCGACCAAAGAACTGCTTGCACAGCCAAGCGTGGCCATAGACCGACATGTTGTTGGCCAGCCCCAGCAATAGTCTCATCCTGTCCGCAGCGCCACTATATAGCCACGCGGGCCTGTCCCTTTCCTACAGCAGTGATATGAAGCGGAGGAGAAAATCTGCCCCCATAGGTACCCGTACTTCGCTTGAAGGACGGGGTCGCTCAGGTTGGACGGAACGAAGACAACGTCCTTTCTCCGCTTCTTGTTCAGCTCTGCCGACCATCTGCTCCCCTCGGCGGCGGGTTCCTTCCCCGCGGTCGTCGACTTCCTCGCGGGTTTCTTCCCCATTGCTGCGGCAGCGCAGAGAGGGAGGAATTCATTGGGTGGCGGCGGAAGGAGAAGCGAGATGGGGAACTGTCGTTTGGCTTGCGGCGGCAGAAGATGGGGGAGCGGGGTGAGAGACAGATGAATCGTGTCATTCTGGTTTTTACTTCTCTTAAGAGGGGGAAAAGTGGGACAGAAGCACGACGCTTCAGAAAGTTACCATTTTACCTTAACTGCAACAGTCCCACGACCCCATGACGCGCAATAATTATGCGCAAGTGGACGTTGGATTGACTGGTCATTGTGGCGAACCGCCGCGCGTAGCCCGCTCCTGCCACGTGTCCGTGCACTATTTGGGGCCTAACCCATCGTGCCACACGCCATGTATGGCTCATGCCCGGGGGCTTATGTCGAGGAAATATACAGGGGGCAGGCATTTCCCCCTGACTCGTGCATGGACAAGACACGGGCAAGACAGAAATTAAAGGACCAAGGGACTTGAAGGACCAACATCCAGCTCGGAGAGATCAAGATCGAGCCAAAGGAATAGAATATCGGTAAGAGAAGGGCCTCCCTTGCCGGGCTGGCAAGCCCGGCAAGGGGCCATGCCACCACCAGAAGCAAGCAACCAGGACTCCCCGGCAGCACCTGTGGGGGTCTTTGGGGCCTAAACCACCCCGCCAACCACGCAAGTACGACCCACGTCGTCAATCAGTGCGGTGTCAAGCCGCAAGGTGATTAAGTGGCAGCATTTTCCACATGGCAGCCATCTCCTACTGAAGAAACCCACAAGTAACACCCATCCAGCGACGTGTCAAGAGAACAGATGCGGAGCTGACAAGATAAGCCCAGCAGGCCTTCCCGGGCAGCTAGTGATGTGACACTGAGTGGTGCATTTAATGCACCCTGCCAGCCCGCAGAGTTAGGTAAGATAGCACTGTTTGCTATCATATCAGTGGGTAATGACTGTTTTGCCACTATGGTGACCCCTTAATCTATAAAAGGAGGCCCATGTCAATTGTAGGTGGCGGTTGGAGGGTTGGAAACTTGACAAACCCATGCCACCATACGCTTTTGGTCACCGTAGCCCTAAGGCAGGCCTTTTCGGGCAAGTGTACCATGCACCACCACATTCATTTCCACCATCAATGCACCAAAGCAGGATTAGGGTCTTACGCCTCATGGCGGCCCGAACCTAGGTAAATTGCTTGTGTGCTCTCTATCGTGCTGTCGCGCGCTGGTCTGCTCTTTGTGCAACGCGACGTCCCTCGCCAAACCAGCAAGGGGCCGCCCGGTCCCATAGGTGGCCGTGGATATCCCGCGACAGGGTGTGGTCATGTTGCACACAGAGCGGAGAAGCGTAACACAACACGACAGAGATCACACCGGCAGTTTTACCCAGGTTCGGGCCGCCGCGAGGTGTAAAACCCTGCCCCTGCTTTGGTGGATTGATGGTGGAAAAGCGCAACGCTCTTGCCCGGTGAAAGTGCGTTATATCGACTAGAGGGGGTGACTAGGCGATTTGTACAAATTTTTCACTGAGGAAATTCAAGGTGATGAATTTCCTAAGTCACGAACAACTAGCAGCGGAATAAGTACTCAAATGCAAGCGTAATAGAGTAGTAACACAGTCATCATGATGAAATAAAAACAAGCACAGAGTACAAGAAGCATATGAACGGGATAAGCAGGCTGAAGACAAAGTGACTGAAGAATTAGGATTGAGGAAATTGAGAAAGTCTTCAATCAAAGTCTTCAAACAGTAACGATCATGTTCCTCAACACATCAATGAGGAAATGAAAGGGTTGAGGAAATAGAACCAATAGCTTGGTGAAGACAATGATTTGGTAGACCAGTTCTTGTGACAGTTGTACGTCTGGTTGGAGGGGATAGGTATTTAAACCTGAGGAACACTGTCCTCACCATATTCTCCTTGAGCTAAGATCACCCAGACCTCGCCCAATCACTCGTGGTAAGTCTTCAGGTGACTTCCAAACCTTCACAGACTCGGTCACTCCGCGATCCACAATTTCCTCTTGGATGCTCTAGACCATGAAGCCTACCTGTCTGGAGGATTCACGGTCCTCAAAGGTAACAAGCATCGGTTCCACACATGAACAATCTCTTCATCGATGCTCAATCACTTTGGGTTTGTAGGTGTTTGGGTTTGGTTATTCCTCACTTGATGATTTTCGCTCAAAGTCTGCGCAGGATGGGATGCTCTCAATGACAAGTGTTAGTTTCTCTCAGAGCAGCAAACCAACTAGTGGTTGTAGGGGGTGGATATTTATAGCCTAGGGAGCAGCCCGACATGATAAGACATAAATGCCCTTCAAATATATGACCATTAGGTGGGTAGATATTTTTGGATAGCTGGGGCACAGCACATCAACAGTCGGATATTTGATTATCAAATTCCTCAGGGTTATCATGTTCCTCACTTGTAGGCAATCCGTACTGGCGAATTCCTAACTCCTCAGTCAGAACAAATTCCTCAGAGAACAGAAGATTTTCATCTCTGTCACCGAAGAAATTGACTGAACTGTATGAGATTTCCAATGGCTTCAATCAAAAGGATTGGGTAGGTGTAGGATTTTGAGATGAGCATCACTTGGAAACCTTTCCTTAGTTTTACCTCGACCCCCTTTAACAGTACGTTGTTTCCTATGACTCAAGAAAGAGAAAATGAAACTACGGAAATAAAAGTCTTCATGCTTCATAATCCTAGCATGAATATCAAGTATTCATGGTCATAGCAATTTCTTCACTTTCAAAGTCTTCAAGTAAACCAAAGTCTTCAGCCGAAGACATTCATTTTTAGGGGTCAACTTTCATCGTAAATATCAAACTCCTCATAGGCTTATAGACATGTGTACACTCACAAACTCATTAGTCCCTTAACCTATAAGCCTTCAATACACCAAAATCACTAAGGGGCACTAGATGCACTTACAATCTCCCCCTTTCTTGGTGACTGATGACTATATAGGTTAAGTTTTCAACGGGGATAAACATATGAAGTGTAAATACTAGTATTGAGGAATTTGATTGCAAGATATAGAAGAACTCCCCCTGAAGATGTGCATATCTGAGGAATTTTGCTTTGAATAGTAAAAGCACATTGTAGAGTAGAATCATGGAGATCTCCCCCTATATCTTGTAATTCATACATGCATTTAACATATGATGTGAAGAATTTGAAATGCATGATGAAATATGGTGTTTGATGAAATTTAGCCTGCATGCATTAACGAACTTGAGGAAATAGCATGTAGAAACAGAGCAAAAGTATCAGACCACCATAGGACTTAAGTTTACAAATAGGTCAACAAATACTTCAGAAGAGCGAGAGTTGCAACTTAACAAAAAAAACGCCCATATATAGAGATCCACTTGAAGACTCTCCCCCTTTGTCATCGAATGACCAAAAGGGACAAAATGTGAGGACTAACGCCCCTGAAGAATATCATCATGATGTCGATGGAGGAGCACTAGCGTTGTTGGGGTCGTCTGTTGGAGTACGGCCTGCCGCGGTGTCGTTCAAGTCTTCAGCTTCAACCATCTCGCACGATGAAGAATATGAACTTGCAACCAGCTGAGGAACTTTGACCTTCTTGAATTTCTTCAAAGGTGGCTATGACTAGTCAAAGTCCTGTTTGAAGTTCATCTCCTTGAGTTCTTCAGCACTATATAAATTGGATAGAATAGCCCATGTGCGTCAAAGACTTCATGCAAGTAGTAGTGGTTCTTCTTCATAGTATTTTGAGTGACTTTCATGTTATGAAGAATAGCACCAAACTAACGCTTAACCCACTTGTGATTTCTATCAACATTCTGATGCAGACTGAGGGGAAGCTCAAGGTTAGTCATCACTCATGGAGCAGTGGCTTGAGGATATTGCTTTGAAGCATTTGCGGCAGTATCATGTGTGGCAGAGTCATCATTGGTGGAATATGAGGCAGCTTTGTGAAACTGTCCATCTAATGGACGAGTGCCTTCATCTATAACGGCATCCTTTCCCTTCTCATCAGCTGAGGAAATAGTTTTTTTGAGGACTTCAATGGGCAGCAAGTAGCTGAGATGATTTTGACAGTCATCCTTATAATGAATTGAAGACCTTGATCTGATGAATCTCATAATCCAAGGAGCGTAAGGCTTCAACTCAAAAGGCGACAAGGTAGCATTGGCCAAAGTCCTGATGAAGAAATCGTGATAATTGATAGGAATACCATGGATGATATTGAACATCAGATTCTTCATGATGCCAACAACTTCTTCATCATCAGAGTTGTGGCCCTTGATTAGACTGAGGGTTTTGGTCAACATTCTGTAGATCGTCCTTGGCACATAGAGCAATTCCTTTACTAGGAACGTGGTCCTTGGAGCTTGGAATGACTTCAAAGGCTTCATTAACACTTTCATAAGATGATTTGAAAGTTCCGGTTCATCATAGATGCGCCTTGCACCTTCAATGGAGGACTGACTAGAACGACATGAAGTAATTCAGATGCCGGAGCTTTGTAGTGAGTGTTTTCAGTCATCCAGTCTAGTACCCATGAATTCACATCTTCAACATTTCCAGTGATGTTCAATGTGGCGAAGAATTGAAGAATGAGTTCTTCATTCCAATCGCAGATGTTGGTGCTGAAGTTGAGCAGCCCAGTGTCATGAAGAACATTGAGGACTGGGGTGAAGCACGAAAGAGACTCCATACCCACATGAGGAATTTTCTCATGGTCACAGATCTTGTCCTTATCAAATAGCAGTGAGGAATATAAATTCATCTGGCTGGCAGTCCAGAAACGCTTGCGACTGAGTCGAGTAGAGTCGTATGAATTGTAGTCAGTGAAGAAATGATGCTCAGCAAATAAGTCATCAGCCTTGAACTTTTGCTTTTTGGTGTGAGGATTATGTGGCTTGGGCTGAAGATTAGTAGTTGAAGTCTTCATAGCCTCTTGATGCACAGCCTCTAGAGCCACAGGCTAAGGAATTTCAGGGGCAGATTCATCAGCTGCAGCCTTGACGTCCATTTCTTCAGCACTAGCAGCTGGGACATCTTCTAGAACAGAATGAAGTGAAGCTTGACATCCTTCAGAGCCCGTATGGATGTCTTCGGTTTGGACCAGGGACTGAGGAAGTTGCTGCAAAGGGGTTAAAAGTGGTTAATTGGGGTGATGACTTTCCCAGTAGTCATCATTCATAATCGGAGTTGTAGACCCAATATCCACATCATCATCTTCTTCATCAATTTCTTCAACGCCTGCCTCTTCAACTGTGAATTGAGGCATGGGCGATGATACTAGAGGAGTTGAAGGGATATTATCCACTTCAATTTCTTCATCCAATTGCATTGACATAGTAGCAGAAGGATTTTCTTCATCCGATTCACTAGGAAACATATATTCCTCACCAAAGGGAACAATCTCCTTTGATGGCATGCTTGATATTGGAACAGCATCTATTGGGTTTGAGTATGAACTTATCAGAGTCTTCAGTTTCTATGGATCTGAAGACTCTACAGTCACAGATGATTTCCATTTCTTCACAGTTGCTCGCTCTGCAGCTTTGGTCTTCTTCGCTTCTGATGTAGAAGGAAGGTTGATGCTTGTCATATGAGGTGACTTGGCAGGAGGAGCAGATGAAATTTGTTCAGTTTCATCAGGCACAACTGATGCAGTTACCCTGGCATTTTCAATTTCCTCAGGCGCAGTAGTAGATGCTTCAACTGGCCTGACTTGTTCTTCAGGCGCAACACTGGAGGTTGCCCTGGCAGTTTCTTCAATGGCTGGAATTTCTTCTACAGCCCTGGTACTTTCAGAATCATCAACAGCCTGATTGTCATCAGCTGTGCTTGCATGTTCTTCGGTAAGCTGAGCAGATGTTGCAGCCTCGACAATTTCATGTTGCGATGAGGCTGCAACATTTGGAGTGAAGGTCTTGGTCAGCTTGACAAATTTGACTTTGGCTCCCAGCCAATCAGCATAGTATCTGTCAAATTCCTCAATGAGTCCCTTGATTTATGTTTGCAGAGATACAAGTTCATCAGGAGATAGCTTCAAAAAATTGTTCTTCAGAAAGCGCTCTTTCTTGTACTGAGCTTTCTTCACTTTCCTCCCCTGTTCAAATTTTCAGTTTTCCTCATCAATGAAGGCCGTCAACACATGACTTTGGCCAGGAGTGAGGTTCAGCTCAGGCAGAGGAGTATTGGGGTCCTTGTGCCATAGATCAATGAAGTCAAGGATCAAGTTTGGATCCAGCATTAGTGGCACATTGCTGCCTTTGGCTCTCGCGGCCCTTTGGTGTTTGTCTCTGATGACTTCAGCTAGTTCTTCAGCATCAGCTTCGTCTTCACTAGACAGTACTTGAAAGGCGACCTGCTTCTTATGAGGACTTGGCCTTGTGCCTCGTCTAGAAGTGACCTTTTTCTTCAGTAATGTTGGGTCGGTTGAGGACTGAGGAGGAGCTGAAGAACTTGCAGAAGCTCCTGAAGCAATTGATATCCCAGCGGTCCTTTGGCAGGAGGCAAGATGCGCATGTGTCGAGGATTTTGCAGTGGGGACTAGAGCTGCTTTTGAGGCAGTATCTTGAGGAACAGGCCGTGAGGGCATAGAATAGCTTGGCCGTGAGGGCATAGAAGTAGAGGAACCTGGCTTGTGAGCAGGCTTCTTTGGCATGGCCTTCTTGGGCTTGCTAGCAGAGGCCTCAGCAGCGGCAAAATTAGAGTCTTCATTGAATTTCTTCACTGCTTCTTAGGCCATCTTGGCCAACTTTGCTAGCCGCTTGGCCCATTCTTTTGGAAAATCCTCACCACTCTTGATGCTAGTGGGATCACCTTCTTGACCTGGTGCCAATGGAGGTCTTGGGCATGGAGGGTGTACAGCGAATTTCTTCATGTACTTTGGAGTTGCATATCTGTACTCCCTCCATTCTTGTGCCCATCTCCTCTCTATCCTATGAATGCGCACTTTGCACTCATTCTTCGTCTCCTTGCCATGAATTGCTTCATCCGGAGTGCAGTACTCTGCATCGATATCATCAGGGATCTCGAAAGCAGAATTCACCTCTGGTCACTTGCCTCCCTTCTGAGGTCTTTTGCCATCAGCCATTTTCTTCAACTGAGGATTTTGAACAATGGAATTCTCTGACGAGGTATGCAATTTGTCTTCGAGGAACGCTGCAAATGAGTTAAGTGGATGAGAACCTAGAGATTCAGCAGCGGACATGTGTACCTGTGAACAGAGTATAGGTGCGAAGAATTTGGAGAGCTCATATGCGTTCTCAGAAGTTTTTCAAAAGAAACAAGTTTGAGGAATTTGACCAGGGGTGTCTTGAGGAATTTCATTAAGCGTTCTTGACTTAGGTTCTAGACTTGTATAGATTGAAAATCCACACAACTAAGGAATCTTGAAGAAAAATGTGGCTTAGAGAAACAAATCAAGAATAGATGCAACTGTGGTGTTTAAGAGTGTGGAGGTTGAAGAATAAACACCTTTTGAAGATTTTGTGGAAATCATCAAAATCAACAAGGGTAGTAAAAATAGCTTTTATTTATCCTTGACAAAGAACACGACGAACTGAGAGTAGAAGTTGATAAGCTCGTCGGTTGAGATCTTCCACGCCCTAACTTGGTGGCGGAAGACAGCTACGACAGCGGAGTGAGGATTTCCACGGCCAGCGCGAGTACGACGGCGACGAGGTCAAGGTAGTGAAGCTCTTCCTCACCAGCGACGATGGAAGTAGCGGCAGCGCTAGGTCAGAGAGCTCGAGCGAGGGGAGTGAGGTCGAGCGGGGTAAATGAGGTCAGAGGAGGGTGAGGGGTATTTATAGCCGAGGTGAAAAACCGCTTGTTTGAGGAAAATGGACGAACGTGCCCCTGACCCTTCTCATCTTAGCGACATGTGTGACCCACATACAGAGAAGTGGAGATCATGATAGATCATGGGTGAATAGAATAATCTCATCGTGGGATGCGGAACGGTTTGAGCAGCAAAAGCCGAAAATTGAGATATGAAAATTTTAATGTTTCATTTGCAAATTCTTCAACTAACAAGGACACAGTGAATATTTTGAATGGGTTTCAAATAGAACGCACATGAAGAATTTGTGAACGGACTGGGTTGAGTTTAGCATAGAGGGGGAAGGGTTCGATCACATTCACTTAGCAGAAAAGTCAACTTGAAGAAATATCAATAGGTGAATGATGTATAGGACTGAAAAGTCAATTATATATATAGCCAATGAAGAACACAATCAAAAAGAGCGAAGACTTTGCAAAGTTGAAGAATTTGAACAATTGAGCAATTTCTAAAATGAAGAAAAACTCAAATTGAAGATTTTCAACTTTTGTTGGTGGCGTGACCCACCGTATAAGAATGATGATTTAAGACGCCGTGTATAATTGTTGTAGGGCTCTGAGAATCAGATTATTTGTTAATTTATTCACACTTAGAGGGTTAGTCTTCATTGATTGAAGAAAAACATTACTTCGTGTGTTGCACATCTAAGTCATCAATTTTGCATAAGTGTTAGGATGTGTGTCCTTTTAAAGAACATTCAAAGATTCTAAGATATTTAGCTCACACCGCAACTTGCTAAGTCTCTTATCATCCAAGTGCTTTGTGAAGATATCGTCTAGCTATTCTTTATTCTTCACGTGCTCGATAGAGATGTCGCCCTTCAACACATGATCATGAAGAAAATGATGATGAATCTGGATGTGCTTTGTCTTCGAGTGCTGAACTGGGTTATAAGAAATCTTGATGGCACTCTCATTGTCACAGAAGAGTGGCACATTCTTCACATTGATGTTGTAGTCCTTGAGGGTTTGCTTCATCCATAGCAATTGAGCACAACACGAACCAGTAGTAATGTACTCAGCTTCAGCAGTAAAGAGTGATATGCAGTTCTGCTTCTTCGAGGACCAACATACTAAGGATCGTCCAAGGAAATGGCATGTGCCTGATGTTGACTTGTGATCCACTCGATCACCAGCATAGTCAGAGTCAGAATATCTAATGAGATCAAAAGCCGAGCCCTTGGGATACCATAATACAAGTGTTGGTGTGTGAGCTAGATATTGAAGAATATGCTTCACAACCTTATGGTGTGATTCCTTCGGTGTAGCTTGAAAACAGGCACACATGCAAACACTAAGCATAATATCTGGCCTAGATGCACATAGATACAATAAAGATCCAATCATGGAGTGGTATACCTTTTGATCGAAGTCTATACCATTTTCATCAGTGCATAGATGGCCATTTCTGGGCATAGGGATTTTAACACCTTTGCAATCTTGCATGCCCAATTTCCTCAACACATCCTTGAGGTATTTCTCCTGAGATATGCAGATGTCGTTGCGATGTTGATGAATTTGATGACCTAAGAAGAAGTTCAATTCTCCCATCATAGATATTTGATATTCCTCACTCATCATATAGGAAAATTCGTCACTATAACGTTGGTTAGTACAGCCGAAGATAATATCATCAACATATATTTGGCACATGAATAATTCATCATCATAGGTTTTGGTGAAAAGAGTTGGGTCAAGTGAACTGGGTTTGAAGACTTTCTTCATGAAGAATTCCTTCAAAGTATCATACCATGCCCGAGGGGCCTGCTTGAGGCCATAGAGGGCCTTATTGAGTCTGAAGACTTTGTCAGGATTCTTTGGATCTTTAAAACCTGGGGGTCGAGCAACATATACTTCTTCCTCAAGCTTACCACTGAGGAATGCACTTCCACATCCCTTTGATATAATATGATATTATGATGGTTAGAATAAGCAAGCAATATGTGAATAGCCTCAAGTATAGCAACAAGTGCAAAAGTTGCATCGGAATCAATTCCTTCAACCTGTGCGTAGCCTTGAACTACAAGACGAGCCTTATTCCTCGCCACAAGGCCATTTTCATCTTGCTTGTTGCGGTAGATCCATTTGATATTGATGATATTGTGCTTGCGTGGGTCTGGACGCTTGACAAGTTCCCAGACATTCTTGAGCTCGAATTGATGTAATTCCTCTTGCATCGCTTGAATCCACTCAAGCTCCAGAAATGCCTGATCTACTTTGGTGAGCTCTGTGATAGAGACAAAAGGAAAGTGCCCACAAAAGTTAGACAAATGAGAAGCCCTTGAGCGTGTGAGAGGACCTGGTGCTTTGATGTCGTCCATGATTTTCTCAATCTGCACTCATTTGCTATGCGAGGATGAGTGGGTTGACGACGTTGAGTGGGCTCAGCATTTTCTTCACAGCCATTTTCCTCAGGTGCACCAGCATGATGTTCTTCACGTTCTGGAATGACTTCTTCAACAGATTCTTCGGTAGGAATGACATCCTCGGTAGTCTTGAACTTGATTGATTCCTCACGTGACATTTCATCTAGCATAGGAGATAGGTGCTCTCTTTGCGAGCCATTAGTATCATCGAACTGCACATCTACATTTTCAACAACCTTGTGGTGAAAGGTATTGAAGACTCTGTAGGTGTGGGAGTCCTTTCCATAACCAAGCATAAAACCTGCATGTGCTTTCGGTGCAAATTTAGAATTGTGATGAGGATCTCTAATCCAATATTTAGCACCAAAGACTTTGAAATAACTCACATTGGCTTTCTTGTCAGTGAGGAGTTCATATGAGCTCTTTTTGAAGAATTTGTGAAGATATACCCTGTTGATGCACTGGTATGCGTCGGTGTTATACAAATGTTTTTAACCCCTTTCCGCGACGACATTTGGAACCATCGCCTAGTGAGTGATGGTGATAGGGGGTCCTTCCTACACGACCCAGAAACCGTCGGGGATATGCCCTGTGCGACCGGTGAGTGCTCAAATACGGAAATATGTGCACTAGAGCTAAAAATACAATTATACAGGCGAAATTGTTTCCAGTCGCAAGTACACCCCGCACAGTCAGTCCCCGCTAAACGTTTCCGTTCATATGTACATCCCACACAGTCGCTCCAGGAAAATGTTTCCGTTCACAGGTACATCGCACACAATTTTCCCCGTTAAATTGTGTGTGATAGCATTGCCATTGCACATGATAGTAACAATTTTATCATTTGCATTATTGAATGCATCACACATGGTGCGTAGAAGAAACTGTGTGGCAAAGGTTATCCATCACACACAGTTTTTATGTGGTAAATGTTTGCACAAGGTGGCCTAGTGCAAACAGTTTTCAAGAGAAGGTCGTGTGTGATTGTTCATTGATCCAACACGGTTTATTCCTATAAACTGTGTGCGTTGCCTGAGGTCATCGCCCACGGTATTTTCTCAATAACCGTTTGCAATAGCAAAACCCAATTAGCAGGCTAATTCACCAATAGCAGGCTAATTGCCCTATTATTAATAATCCATTTATTAATCTAATTGACATTCATATTAAGCACATAATATATTTCATGTCCATATTAAGGAAGCATGATTTCATAATTGAAGTACATCAGAGTACAACATGATATAGCTTCAGCACTTAGCTACCCCATTACACAACTGCACCAGCACCAAGTTTCACATGCAACATGTAGAACCTTTCGAAATAAGCATCATAGACGGTATATAGACAGATGCATCTCATCTAGAAAACTGCTGAAGCATAAGGCGAATATTGAGCCTTGATTCATGTTGAAGTTCTTTGCAACTTTTGGCCAGTGCCTGTGGATGATTGACCGTCCGTCCTTCATGCTTTTCAGGAACTTTCAATACTGAACCGTGGGTGTTGTATGAAAACCTTCCTTGCCTCTTAACCATAGAGGTGGTTTGAGAGGTAATCATCAGTGAACTGCTTTGGAAAGGCCTGAAAACAAGGATGTGCATAAATATCTTCTCTATATTGGAAATGGGGCAAAGGAATAAAAAAAGCAAGGTATAATAGTTAGTACCATCTTGTACTGAATTGATGGCTTCTTCATTGTGCAGACAAAGATCTTGTTGTTTTTTGTCGCTAATTTCTTTATCCTAACAATCTTTCTGAGTTTCTTTACTTGATTGATAATCATGGACAACTAATTTCCCCACATGCAAAAAGGGTCGAACAGTGGGTCAAAACCTCTGACAGTAGGACCTACATGTGCAAGACCAAATTGTTAAAAACCTAAATATTAGAATGGTTCCCGCAATTGCACAATAATGTGCTATTAGACAACGGACCATGGACATGCTAACCTCGATTGTAAACCTCAGTGCTTCCCATTGTTTCCCTACAACACATATAAGGTAGTTAGTCATCAGGTTAAGTAAGGGTTCACATGCTATCAGTAAAATATGTTTATGAAAAATAAGCACATTGCAGATTCCTCAGATTAATTCAAGCCACAGGGAAAACCCATTTATCCAAACCAAGCATGATTAAGAACTAGGAAATATAGCACTTGTATATGTTTCTCATGTATTAAGTGCAGCCAAATTCGATTTATTCATCACATGCACAACAATACAAAATTCTACCCACGACAATTGGACATCGCATTGCAGAATTGAACCAACCAGTTAACTAAACACCACAACAAACGAACTAAACATTAACTGAGCACCACATTGCACAATATAACATACTCCTAATAGAAGATCAAATAGTTAACCAAACCAATCATGCTTATCAACTTGGAAATATAGCAATTGTATTTGTTTCTCATGTATTTACTACAACCAAATTCAATTTATTCCTCACATGGTATACAATAACAGAATGCACCCACAACTATTGAACATCGCATTGCAGAATTGAACCAAACAGTTAACTAAACACCTCAACACAAATGAACCAAGAATTAACTGAGCACCACAGTGCAGAATGTATAACCAAACCAAGCATGCTTGACAACTTGGAAATATAGAAATTGTATTTGTTTCTCATGTACTTTGTAAAGATAAATTCGAGTTATTTCTCACATGGAAGACAATACAAAATTCCAGCTTGAAGAATTGAACATCACATTTGCATAATTGAACCAAACAGTTAACTGAAGACAACAACTAATTTACAAAACAATTAATAAGTGAGCACCCCACTGCATGAAATATAGAACATATACACTAGAGCAACAGATTGCATGCTAAAATTAGATAGCACAATTCACTAGAATTCATGAAGGAAAGGTCGGAGCCACACACGCAACGGGTAAACCAAGCATGCTTAACCGACGTAGCTAGCAAATGGCAAGGTGCTCCTCCAAGATCTGTGGGTCAGCACGAACGGCAGCCATCGCGACCTCATCCGCGCGTGCGACCAGGATTTGCTTCTCCGCTACCAAATGCTCCTTGACATCCTGGCTATACTGCGTTCGCGCCGGCGGTGATTTGGGTGGAAGGTGTCGCGCTCGCGCCGGCGGTCGGGGCATGTGGGATGTGGAAGGTGGAGGAGGATGGGGGTCAGGTGTGGATTACCTTGCTGGATAGACGAGGCCGAGCAGCGTGGAGGAGGGTCGCTGGCGAGGAGGCGGCGCTGCAAGCAATGAGTGAAGGTTTCAACTTGGAAAGGAAGACGGAAATAGGGGAAATGTGGCATTTGGTAAGGGGGAGGGGGCGGGGAAGTAGATATTTCCGCGGAAGTCGAAAATTTGGAATCGCATCGGCGAAAAAACTGGCTCGCAAAGTGTCATCAGAAACGGTCCCTTATTCAAAACTGTGTACGATATGTGAACATCACAAACGGTTCAGATAGCTTAACCGTGTGTGATGAGTTTGAACGTCAAAAATTTTGGGTCGAATTTCCCTGGTTAGAGTGGTCATCCACGTCATTGCATAATTTGGGTACACAAAGGAGACTACCGCACACCCACACTTCTTAATCGAGCACACCCACACTTGAATTGCTAGAATGTTTATCTGCAGTGAACATGCAACTATAGGTGTGTCGTCAAAAAAAATGGGAATTATTCAAGGTTCGTTTGGATGTTTTTATAAGTTAACTTAGTTTTGTAGGCATTTCAGGTGCATAATTCAAATTTTAACTACATGCACATGCTCCAGTGCATATAAACGGGTTGAAAAATCAAGTATGTGTCCTTCGGTGCATGCTTAGTTCCCATGCAAGAAATGGGAATGAATGTCAAACACCCTGCCACCGTCACTCGGCTGCAAACATCGAGATACTTGGTTTTTAAATTCTAGTAAATCCGAAAACTCGTCTGAAATACATGAAACTTGGCATGCTATAATGGAGTGGCATCAACATGCCGTGGTAAAAAAATTGTCCTATAAGATTCTCACAAACCAGAGCTTCTTAGAACAAGCGTAACGGTTTCTGTAGGGAATGTGCCACCTTTGGGGATGAAACGATATCCGTCACCTCTTATTGCTTTCAAAAAAAATCTAGTGTCAACATAGAACAACAGGAGTATTGCGTTTAATTTTGGAATTTTTCAGGGTTCGTTTGGACATTTTTATACATTAACTGGGTTTTCTATGAATTTTATGTGCATAATTCAAATTTGAACTACATGCACATGCTCCAGTACATATAAATTGGTTGAAAAATCAAAGGTATGTCCTTTGGTGCATGCTTAGGTCCCATGCAATAAATGCGAATGAATTTCAAACACCAGGGCATTGATGATTGCCGGCAAAACGTTGAGATACATGCTACCTCTTGAGCACCGCGTTGGTTTTCCCTTGAAGAGGAAAGGGTGATGTAGTAAAGTAGCGTAAGTATTTCCCTCAGTTTTTGAGAACGAAGGTATCAATCCAGTAGGAGATCGCGCTCGAGTCCCGCGCACCTACACAAACAAATAAGAACCTCACAACCAACACGATCAAGGGGTTGTCAATCCCTTCATGGTCACCTACGAGAGTGAGATCTGATAGAGAGAAATAAAGATGCAAAGTAAAATAAACGACAATAGAAATAGCTAAGTATTGGAAGATTAATATGATGGAAGATAGACCCGGAGGCCATAGGTTTAACTAGTGGCTTCTCTCAAGAGCATAAGTATTACGGTGGGTAAACAAATTACTGTCGAGCAATTGATAGAATTGAGCATAGTTATGAGAATATCTAGGTATAATCATGTATATAGGCATCACGTCTATGACAAGTAGACCGAAACGATTCTTCATCTACTACTATTACTCCACGCATCGACCGCTATCCAGCATGCATCTAGACTATTAAGTTCATGAGAACAGAGTAATGCTTTAAATAAGATGACATGATGTAGAGGGATAAACTCATGCAATATGATACAAACCCCATCTTTTTATCCTCGATGGAAACAATACAATACATGTCATTTCCCTTTCTGTCACTAGGATCGAGCCCGCAAGATTGAACCCAAAGCTAAGCACTTCTCCCATTGCAAGAAACATCAATCTAGTAGCCCAAACCAAACTGATAATTCAAAGAGACTTGCAAAGATAAACCAATCATACATAAAAGAATTCAGAGTAAATTCAAATACTCATAGATAATCTGGATCATAAACCCACAATTCATCGGATCTCGACAAACACACCGCAAAAAGAAGATTACATCGAATAGATCTCCAACAGAATCGAGGAGAACTTTGTATTGAGATCCAAAGAGAGAGAAGAAGCCATCTAGCTAATAACTATCGACCCGAAGGTCTGAAATAAACTACTCACATATCACCGGAGAGGCCATGGAGTTGATGTACAGGCCCTCCGTGATCAATGCCCCCTCCGGCGAAGCTCCGGAAAAGGCTCCAAGATGGGATCTCTCGGGTGCAGAAGGTTGCGACGGTGGAATTAGGTTTTCGTGGTGATCCTGGATGTTTGGGGGGTAGGTGGATATATATAGGAGGAATAAGTACGTCGGTGGAGCAACGAGGGGCCCACAAGGGTGGAGGGCGTGCCCAGGGAGGTAGGCGCGCTCCCTGCCTCGTGGCCTCCTCGATTATTTCTTGATGCCCATTCTAAGTCTCCTGGATCACGTTTGTTTAGAAAATCACGTTCCCAAAGGTTTCATTCCGTTTCATTCCGTTTGGACTCCGTTTGATATTCCTTTTCGGCAAAACTCTAAAATAGGAAAAAAACAACAATTTGGGCTGGGCCTTCGGTTAGTAAGTTAGTCCCAAAAATGATATAAAGTGTAAAATAAAGCCCATTAACATCCAAAATAGATAATATAATAGCATGGAGCAATCAAAAATTATAGATACATTGGAGAAGTATCAAGCATCCCCAAGCTTAATTCATGCTCGTCCTCGAGTAGGTAAATGATAAAAAAAGAATTTTTGATATGGAATGCTTTCTAACATATTTCTCAATGTAATTTTTCTTTATTGTGGCATGAATGTTCAGATCCGAAAGATTCAAGATAAAAGTTTAATATGGACATAAAAATAATAATACTTCAAGCATACTAACTAAGCAATTATGTCTTCTCAAAATAACATGGCCAAAGAAAGTTATCCCTATAAAATTATATAGTCTGGCTATGCTCCATCTTCACCACACAAAATATTCAAATCATGCAAAATATTCAATATTCACGCAATACATGAGCGTGAGCCATGGATATAGCACTATATGTGGAATAGAATGGTGGTTGTGGAGAAGACAAAAAGGAGAAGATAGTCTCACATCAACTAGGCGTATCAACGGCCTATGGAGATGCCCATCAATAGATATCAATGTGAGTGAGTAGGGATTGCCATGCAACGGATGCACTAGAGCTATAAGTATATGAAAGCTCAAAAAGAAACTAAGTGGGTGTGCATCAAACTTGCTTGCTCATGAAGACCTAGGGCATTTTGAGGAAGCCCATCATTGGAACATACAAGCCAAGTTCTATAATGAAAAATTCCCACTAGTATATGGAAGTGATATCATAGGAGACTCTCTATCATGAAGATCATGGTGCTACTTTGAAGCACAAGTGTGGAAAAAAGGATAGTAGGATTGTCCCTTCTCTCTTTTTCTCTTTTTTTGGCGCCTTCTTTTTTTATGGCCTTTTTTCGTCCGGAGTCTCATCCCGACTTGTGGGGGAATCATAGTCTCCATCATCCTTTCCTCACTTGGGACAATGCTCTAATAATGATGATCATCACACTTTATTTACTTACAACTCAATAATTACAACTCGATACTTAGAACAAAATATGACTCTATGTGAATGCCTCCGGCGGTGTACCGAGATATGCAATGATGCATGAGTTACATGTATGAAGAATTATGAATGGTGGCTTTGCCACAAATACGATGTCAACTACATGATCATGCAAGCAATATGACAATGATTAAGCATGTCATAATAACGGAACAGTGGAAAGTTGCATGGCAATATATCTCGGAATGGCTATGGAAATGCCATAATAAGTAGGTATGGTGGCTATTTTGAGGAAGGTATATGGTGGGTGTATGATACCGGCGAAAAGTGCGCGATATTAGAGAGGCTAGCAATGGTGGAAGGATGAGAGTGCGTATAATCCATGGACTCAACATTAGTCATAAAGAACTCACATACTTATTGCAAAAATCTATTAGTTATCGAAACAAAATATTACGCGCATGCTCCTAGGGGGATAGATTGGTAGGAGAAGACCATCGCTCGTCCCCGACCGCCACTCATAAGGAGGACAATCAATAAATAAATCATGCTCTGACTTCGCCACATAACGGTTCACCATACGTGCATGCTACAGGAATCACAAACTTCAACACAAGTATTTCTGAAATTTACAACTCCTCAACTAGCATGACTCTAATATCACCATCTCCATATCTCAAAACAATTATCAAGTATCAAACTTCTCATAGTATTCAATGCACTTTCTATGAAAGTTTTTATATTATTACTAAAAGCAAATTGCCATGTTCTTCTAAAGGACTCTCAAAATAATATAAGTGAAGCATGAGAGATCGATTATTTCTATATAAAATAAAACCATCGCCGTGCTCTAAAAGATATAAGTAAAGCACTAGAGCAAAACTATATGGCTCAAAAGATATAAGTGAAGCACATAGAGTATTCTAATAAATTTCAAATCATGTGAGTCTCTCTAAAAAGGTGTGTACAACAAGGATGATTGTGGTAAACTAAAAAGCAAAGACTCAAATCATACAAGACGCTCCAAGCAAAACACATAGAATGTGCTGACTAAAAATATAGCTCCAAGTAAAGTTACCGATAGACGAAGACGATAGAGGGGATGCCTTCCGGGGCATCCCCAAGCTTTGGCTTTTTGGTGTCCTTGAATTTTACCTTGGGGTGCCATGGGCATCCCCAAGCTTAGTCTCTTGCCACTCCTTGTTCCATAATGCATCAAATCTTTACCCAAAACTTGAAAACTTCACAACACAAAACATAAATATTAAATCTCGTGAGCTCCGTTAGCGAAAGAAAACAAAACACAATGAACTCATTCTTGATTTATATTGGTGTTAAACCTACTGTATTCCAACTTCTCTATGGTTTATAAACTCTTTTACTAGCCATAGATTCATCAAAATAAGCAAACAACACACGAAAAACAGAATCTGTCAAAAACAGAGCAGTTTGTAGTAATCTATAGCTAACGCAAACTTCTAGAACCCAAAAATTCTAAAATAAATTGTTGGATGTGAGGAATTTATCTATTAATCATAAAAATAATTAACTAAATAGCACTTTCCAAATACAAATGGCATCAATTCTCGTGAGCGCGAAAGTTTCTGTTTTTTACAGCAAGATCAAAAAGACTTTCCCCAAGTCTTCCGAACGGTTCTACTTGGCACAAACACTAATTAAACACAAAAAACACAACAAAAACAGAGTCTAGATAAATTATTTATTAGTAAACAGGAGCAAAAAGCAAAAAAACTAAAATAAAATTGGGTTGCCTCCAAACAAGCGCTATCGTTTAACGCCCCTAGCTAGGCATAAAAGCAAGGATATATCTAGGTATTGCCATCTTTGATAGGAAATCCATAAGTGGCTCTCATAATAGATTCATATGGTAATTTAGTTTTCTTTCTAGGGAAGTGTTCCATGCCTTTCCTTAATGGAAATTGGAATTTAATATTCCCTTCCTTCATATCAATAATTGCACCAATCGTTCTAAGGAAAGGTCTACCAAGAATAATAGGACATGAAGGATTGCAATCTATGTCAAGAACAATGAAATCTACGGGCACACAGTTCCTATTTGCAACAATAAGAACAACATTAATCCTTCCCATAGGTTTCTTAATAGTGGAATCTGCAAGGTGCAAGTTTAAAGAACAATCATCAAATTCACGGAATCCTAGCAAATCATATAAAGTTTTCGGAATCATGGAAACACTAGCACCCAAATCACACAAAGCATAGAATTCATGATCTTTAATTTTAATTTTAAAAGTATATTCCCACTCATCATAAAGTTTTCTAGGGATAGAAACTTCCAGCTCAAGTTTTTCTTCAGAAGATTGCATCAAAGCATCAACGATATGTTAAAAGCTTTATTTTGACTATAAGCATGAGGAGAATTTAGCACGGATAGCAACAAGGAAATACAATCTATCAAAGAGCAATTATCATAATTAAATTCCTTGAAATCCAAAATAGTGGGTTCATTGATATCTAAAGTTTTTGACCTCTTCAATCCCACTTTTACCAATTTTTGCATCAAGATCTAAAAACTCTGAATTTTTGGAACGCCTTCTAGGTAAAGGTGGCTCATTTTCAGTCCCATCATTATCAAGATTCATATTGCAAAACAAAGATTTGATAGGAGACACATCAATAACTTTTAGATCTTCATATTTATTTTCATAGAAATTAGAAGAACACTGTAAGTGCATCTAGTGCCACCCCTAGTTGGTTTTGGAGTATTGACGACAAACCTAGTTGAGGGACTAATTTGTTTGTGAGAATTGCAGGATAACACAGGTAGAAGTCCCTCATTGATTTGTTTTTACCACCAGAGATGACCCCTAAAAATGTATGAAGACATTGAAGTCAAAGGTGGTATATGAAGATATTCACATTGAAGACTATGACAAGAGAAGACACTATATGAAGCCAATGGAGCTCGAAGACTTAGATCTTTCGTAGTTCTTTTTCTTTTGTGTTGAGTCATAGGAACCATCGTACTGTTAAGTGGGGTCCAAGAGAACCAGTCAGAATGACTGAAGTGATGCCTAAACCAAAAACCTATGTCTTCGAGTGAAGACTATGAGAGCGAATCTTGTCCAGAGTCGGACAAGTCAACTTTGCTTGTAGCCCAAGTAAAGTTGTCGTGTGAGTTTGAAATCTGACCGTTGGAACACGTGTCAGTTCCTTAGTGACCTAGGGTCATTTCGGACAAATCAGGTCGGGTTGCCAAGTGGCTATAAATAGCCCACCCCCTACAACCATAAACGGCCGGCTGCTCAGATTGAAAGTACGGCTTTTGTCCTATGAGAGCAACCCACCTCGAAGCCTTTGAGAGAGAATTCCTTGCGAGGATAAAGCCCTAACCACCAGAGCCAGAGAGAATTGGGCATCACTTAAGTCTTCTTGTCTGTGTGATCTGAAGACTTATTACACTTGAGGACTGTGCATCCTCCAGCCGGTTAGGCGTCGCGTTCTGAGAATCCAAGAGACATTGTGGATTGCCGGTGAACAAAGTCTGTGAAGGTTTGGGAGTCTACCTTGAAGACTTACCAGAGTGATTGGGTGAGGTCTATGTGACCTTAGCTCAAGGAGAATACGGTGAGGACTGGGTGTCCTGAGCTGCGTGTTCAGGACTGGGTGTCCGGGACTATGTGTCCTAAGGTTTAATACCTAGCCGCTCCAACCAGATGTACAGTTGTCACAGCAACTGGAACTGGTCCAACAAATCATTGTCTTCAATGAGTCACTGGTTTCATCTTCACTTCCCTTTACTTACTGTTACTCCTTGTGAAGTCATTGTATGTTTGCACTATCATTTGTCTTCACTGAGTGACTGCGTGTTCTGTTTGGCTTCACAATATCTTCCTACCTGATCCTTACTACCTAGCTGCTATTAGTCTTTGTGCTTTCACTTCATTGAATACTTGACTATGGTTTGCCTAGTGTAGTCCACTTTCCGCTGCATGGTAATAGGTTTAATTTTATTGTTTGTGTTCAAAACTTCTATGTTCTGAAGACTTTCATAAAAATCACCTATTCACCCCCCCTCTAGTCGATATAATGCACTTTCAATTGGTATCAGAGCAAGGTGCTCCCTTGTTCTGTGTGATTAGGTTTAACCACCTGGAGTTTTAGCTATGTCGACTGCAGGGATAATTAAAGTCTCCACTGCGTGCCCCGTCTTGGATGGAACTGAATATCCCTACTGGAAGAATAAGATGCGCATGCATCTTGAAGCCATTGACGTCGACCTATGGTATGTCGTCGAGAACGGTGTTCCCAAGGCTGGAGAAGGTGTCACTGCTGCTGATGTCAAGAAATTCGTTCAACTGGACTCTACTGCGAAGAATATCATCTGTGGTCATCTGACCAAAGGACAGTATGGCCGTGTGAGTGCTTTGAAGACATCTAAGCTGGTCTGGGACTGGCTCTCCAAGGTCAATGAAGGCATCTCAACCCAGAGAGATCAGAGAATTAGTGTCCTTCGCAACCTCTTCAACCGCTTCAAGCGAAATGACAATGAGAATGTCCAGCACACATTTGACCGACTCACTGACATCACAAATGAGCTTCAAGCCCTCGGCGCCACTGAGATTACTAAACACGAAGTCGTCAAGATGCTGCTGAGATCACTTGATAGTTTGTTTGACATCCTGGCCCTGATGATTCAAGAACGTCCTGATTTCAAGACACTCGATCCGTCTGACATACTTGAGAGGCTCAACACACATGAGTTTCAGATTTCGGAGAAAAGAGATATCTATGGTCCAAACTATGGGCGAACTCGTGCCTTGAAGGCAAAAGATGTCTCCTCATCTGAAGAAGAATCTGACAGCAGTTCTGATGATCCTGAAGACATTGGAAGGGAACTTGCTATGCTTGTCAAGAAGTTCCAAAAATTCACCAAGAAGAAAGGCTTCAGAAAGTCTTCCCGATCAAGTTCAAGGAATGATGAAGCTCCTGCTCATGACTACAAGAACAAAACATGTCACAAGTGCAAGAAACTTGGCCACTTCATCTCTGAGTGTCCACAGTGGGACAATGAGAACAAAAAGAAGAAGAAGAGCAAGGAATATGACTCTGACGACAAGAAGAAGAAGAAGAAATACTCAAAGTCTTCTTCGAAGTCTTCCTCAAAGTCTTCATCACACAAGAAGAGCTCATCTGGCAAGGCACGTGCGTTTGTTGGCAAGGAAATGGATTCAGAGGAGGAGTCTGCTTCTAAGGAGGCGGAGGTGGAGTCTGAGGAGGAATCCGACTCAGGCATCACAAGTCTGGCTACAGCATATGTTGCCAAGTCCATCTTCAACACTGAAGACAATGACTTCATCACCGACACCGATGCAAATGACAAGGACTACTCCGCTTCTACCTACTGCTTCATGGCACGCGGTGCCAAGGTAAACACACGCACTACTCACTATCAAACATCTAGCGACGATGACTCTGATTGTGGTTCAAAACCTAGCTACAAAACACTTGCTAAAATTGCAACTGAACAACAGAAAGCTATGGAACATATTCAAAAACTGTTAGACAGAAGCGATGATCTGTTAGGTGCTGAAATGAGTCGATCTGAATCCTTAATTGAAGACATAAAAAATCTTCATGTTAAGTATCAGGAACTTGAAAGTCGTCATGAAACTCTCTCAACAACTCATGAAAAGCTTTCCTATGATTATCTTCAAAGGAAGCAAGATCTTGAGAAATTGAGAGCGGTTCATGAAGATCTTCAAACAGAAAACGAGTCACTTCGCGCCAAACAGATCAGTCCCGCTCAGGAAGGATTTGAACCACCATGTCTTAAATGCATTGAGCGTGATAATGCTACTTCTGTTGCTGAATGTTCTACTGCTACTGCTGTTGCAATATCTTCAACTGTTGATGTGGTAACTAACCCCTCTGCTGAGGATACCACCGCTATTGCTGATGAGAATGCTAGGTTGAAGACATTGCTTGAAACAGGGATGTACAAAAGTCTTAAAGGGCATCAGACGCTATCTGATGTCCTGAAAAAGCAGATTCTGAACCGAAACCCTAGGAAAGAGGGTGTAGGGTTCGTAAGGAAAATGAATGCAGATGGCTCTTACTGGAAACTTGAGCAGTACCCCAAAACCATGTGGGTTGCTGCAAAGGAACCTTCAGCAGATCCATCCAATCTATCTGGCTTCACTTGTGCTAACCCCATTATCATTGATGAATCCTTCGATGCAAACTATATACTGTTTAAGAATCAGAATGGTGAAGTGTTTGCCAGGTACATTGGTACTAACTGCAGGAATGGACCGCCTATGAAGAAGATCTGGGTTCCGAAAAGGTGTCTGGAGAGTCTTCCTGTGAATGTCATCATGACACCTCACGTGAAGAAGACAAACCTCAGACCAAAGGCTTCATACGGTCCAAAGGCTTCATACAGACAGAGGACTCACCTGAGTCGCACTAACGCAAATGTTTTGCAGGGAAACCATACTCAGGCATATGAATATGAGAGCGGTTCATCAAACCGCCATGTTCATAAGACCAAGAACTATTCTGCTTATTCTTATGAGTACTATTGTCCGCCTGCAAGACTGTTTGCTAAGGCTTCAAAGCCAAAATTCTCAGATGCTGCACTTAGACTTATTGCTTCTAAGCCTCCCTTGATGTTGGTGGCTAAGAAAGCTTAACTCTCTTTTGCAGGGAAAGGTCTCCAGCAGAAAACCAAAATCGTCTGACGCTATTGCTGGGGACCTTAAACATCTTGTAGGGCGCAAGATCAAATGCCCAAATGGTCTTACTATGTACTTCATACCTGAATCGCTTGCTACTCTCCCTATTAGTCCTAACCTGGATCTAAGCTTTCATAACCCACTGGTTTGTCAAATGTTTTTGCTTCACAATGCTCTTGGTGAAGCCTATCCCCCTAACTGCACTGTAGGGTACGACACCAGGGTCTTCAGAATGGATTATTGACAGTGGGTGTACAAATCACATGACTGGCAAAAGAAGTCTTCTTATGGACTCAACCTTACGTCCATCCGACAAGAGCCACATAACATTTGCTGACACTCGTAAAAGTAAGGTATTGGGTCTAGGTAGAGTTGCAATCTCAAGGGATCAACACATGGATAAAGTCATGCTTGTTGAATCCCTTGGCTTCAACTTAATGTCTGTCTCAATGCTTTGCGATTTGAACATGATCGTAATGTTTGGAAAATATCGTTGCCTTGTACTAATGGAATCTGACAAGTCTCTAGTGTTTGAAGGGTATCGAAAAGATGATTTGTACGTGGTAGACTTCTCAGCAGGGCCACAACTTGTAGTATGTCTTTTAGCAAATGCTTCAGAATGCTGGCTCTTGCATCGGAGGCTTGGACATACTGGCATGAGGAACCTCCACACCCTTGCGGAGAAGAAGCATGTCATAGGCATCGAGGGCATCAAGTTCAAGAAAGACCACTTATGCGGTGCCTGTGAAGCAGGGAAGATGACGAGGGCCAAACATCCCTTGAAGACAATCATGACCACTACTCGACCCTTTGAACTACTTCACATGGATCTTTTCGGTCCCACTCATTACTCAACTCTAACTACTACTGCTTGCCTCTATGGCTTCGTTATTGTTGATGATTATTCTAGATATACTTGGGTGGACATAATCCTTTACAAGACTGAAGTGCAGGATGTCTTCAGACGCTTCGCCAATCGAGCTATGAACAATTTTGGCGCCAAGATAAAGCACATCAGAAGTGACAATGGCACTGAATTCAAGAACACTGGCCTTGATACATATCTTGATACCTTGGGCATCACACATGAATTGTCAGCCCCGTACACGCCACAGCAGAATGGCGTCATCGAACGCAAGAACAGAACACTAATTGAGATGGCCAAAACGATGCTAGATGAATAAAAGACCCCAAGAAAATTCTGGCCCGAAGCCATTGATACTGCATGCCATACAATCAATCGTGTTTATCTTCACAAGCTACTGAAGAAGACATCTTATGACCTCCTTACTGGCAAGAAGCCAAATGTCAGTTACTTCAGAGTATTTGGTGCAAGGTGCTGGATCAAGGACCCACATCACACCTCAAAATTTGCACCAAAAGCACATGAGGGTTTTATGCTTGGATATGGAAAGGATTCGCACTCCTACAGGGTCTTCAATCTCTTTCATTACAAAGTGGTTGAAACAGTGGATGTGTGGTTCGATGAGACCAACGGTTCACAAAGAGAGCAGCTGCCAAATGTGCTAGATGAAGTTCCATCTAGTGAATCAATCAAGCTAATGCGAACTGGAGAAATTATACCTTCTGGAGCTCATCCTGAAGAAGAACTTATCATTTCAGCACCTGATCAACATGAAGACAATGCTCAGCCTGAAGACATTCCTTCCAACAACGACAATGAATAGCAAGAGCAAAGTCTTCGCCCTATACATCCTCGCGTTGCCAATGAAGTGCAGATTGAAAGAATAATTGATAGCATCAATGAACCTGGTCCACTCACTCGTTCAAGGGCAACTCAGCTAGCAAATTTCTGTGGGCACTTCGCATTCGTCTCAATGACAGAACCCAAGAAAGTTGAAGAAGCCTTCATGGAACCTGAATGGATTCAAGCTATGCACGAAGAGCTTCAATAGTTTGAGCTGAATAATGTATGGGAACTGGTTAAGCGTCCTGATCCACGGAAGCACAATATAATAGGCACCAAATGGATATACCGCAACAAGCAAGATGAGCATGGTCAAGTTGTCAGAAACAAAGCTCGTCTCGTTGCTCAAGGATATACTCAAGTGGAAGGCATTGACTTCGATGAAACATTTGCTCCTGTGGCTAGACTTGAAGCCATACGCATACTGCTAGCCTATGCAAATCATCATAAAATACTTCTATATCAAATGGATGTGAAGAGTGCCTTTCTCAATGGCAAGATTGAAGAAGAAGTGTATGTTGCACAACCGCCTGGCTTTGAAAATCCAAAACATCCTGACATGGTATACAAGCTCAACAAGGCACTGTATGGCCTCAAACAAGCCCCTCGGGCCTGGTATGACACACTCAAACACTTCCTGAAGAGCAAAGGCTTCATACCTAGTTCCCTAGATCCCACTCTTTTCACGAAGACATATGATGGTGAACTGTTTGTGTGCCAAATATATGTGGATGACATTATCTTCGGCTACACCAATCAGATGTACAGTGAAGAGTTTGGATATATGATGCAAGAGCAATATCACATGTCCATGATGGGGGAGCTGAAGTTCTTCCTCGGTCTTCAAATACGACAACAATGCAATGGCATCTTCATATCTCAAGAGAAGTATCTTAAGATTGCCTGAAGAAGTTCGGTATGCAAGACTGCAAAGGCTTCACAACACCAATGCCAGCCAAACATCATCTGGGTCCTGACGACAATGGTGAAGAGTTCGATCAAAAGGTATACCGCTCCATGATTGGTTCTTTAGTTTATCTATGTGCATCTAGGCCAGATATTATGCTTAGTGTTTGCATGTGTGCTCGATTTCAAGCGGCACCAAAGGAGTCGCATCACTTAGCTGTGAAGCGAATTCTTCGATATTTGGCTCACACCCCAACTCTAGGATTATGGTATCCAAAGGGCTCAGAGTTTGATATGGTTGGATTCTGGGATGCTGATTATGCTGGTGACAAAGTTGATCGCAAGTCTACATCAGGCACATGTCACTTTCTGGGACGATCACTTGTATGTTGGTCTTCAAAGAAGCAGAACTGTGTATCTCTCTCCACTGCTGAATCTGAATACATTGCTGCTGGATCTTGCTGCGCTCAGCTTCTGTGGATGAAGCAAACACTCAAGGACTATGGAATTCATCTGAAGCAAGTGCCACTTTACTGCGACAACGAAAGCGCCATCAAGATTGCCAACAACCCAGTTCAGCACTCGAAGACAAAGCACATTGAAATTCGTCATCACTTTCTCAGAGATCATGTTGTGAAGGAAGACATTGATATCATACACGTCAACACTGAAGAGCAATTGGCAGATATCTTCACCAAGCCCTTGGATGAGAAGAGGTTTTGCAAGTTACGGTGTGAGCTAAATATCCTGGAATCCTCAAATGTCCTGTGATCAGGCACACATCCTAACCCTTATGCATATTGATGACTTAGATGTGCAACACACGAAGTAAAGTATATCTTCAATCAATGAAGACATACATTCTAAGTGTGAATACATTAATGTGGAATTTGACTTCGGAGCGCCACGATAATTGTGCGCCGTGTCTGGGTCTAATACTTCCTATACGGTGGGTAACGCCACCACCAAACGTTCTATTTTGAAGTGTTTCACTCATGGCGTTACCTTGCAATGTCTTCAAATTTGGTTTGGCTTCGATCTCAACATATTTTCATGATTATCTTCACTATGTTGATTATATATATATATATACTAGTGTTCTGTCCTCTACAGCATTCACTTATAGCTATGTCTTCGTGTTGAATCTTTTGAACTAAGTGAATGTGATCGGACCCTAACCTCTCTATGCTTTCTATCTCAAACTCTATCTCCCCAAGTCATATGCATTCTACTGAAACTGTCGAATGTCTTCTCTGCATCCTTGTCAGCAGTAGATACAGAGACAACCATTAAGTCTGTTTTCAATGCTCATTCCTCCACATGAAATCCGGAGAAGTAGGAACGACCACCCGATAATCCAGGCGTGCGTGGGACGTGGAACAAACCCCAAAATTCCGCATAATGGCCACGTGTTCCTCAGATGAGAATCGCCAGGGGCACCTGTGTAATAGCACAGTGCTGCCCCTGTACCTATAAATACACACTCACAGCGGTCATTATCTCTTCTTCCACCCTCGCACGAACCCTAGCGCCACCGCTAGCCCTCGACGACGCCGGCGACGAAGCGCTTCGTTGCCGCAACCTCTCCGACGCCGTCTTCATGCCGACCGCGGACATCGTCCTCTCCGCCGTCGCCGTAGGTGTCCTCCGTCACCAAGTTAGGGCACGGAAGATCAAACTGCTCGGCCTCATCTTACACTCCGTCTAGCAGTTCTTAGTGTGGTAAATAAAACTTCCTCTTTTTACAGCACCATTGATCCTATGGATTTGTCACTTTCTACCACAAGCAGTTTCTGTTCACAGAAGCTAGATCTCTCTCATACTGCATCTCATAACATGCCTAGTATATTCACTTGTGCTTCACAAAGTAGTTAGATTCCTCACTTGTACTGATCTGTGGATTTGTACAAATCTGGAACCAACTTCTTATCTATGAGTGAATGTCTTCGCACGATGAGGTCAATGTCTTCTAAACTGATTTATCTTCAAAATCTTCTGAGAATGCATATGACCTCTTCCCTTTCCCTCGCACCTTAATGCTGTCACAGGTACATGTCCGTGGGAGAATCCTTTGGTTCTCATAGTCTGCATTCATTTGCAGAATTCTTACAGCATCACATAAATTCTCCCGAAGCCAGTTCCTGTTGGTCCAGCAAACGAAAACCTTTGAAGCCTTTGAATGTCTTGAAGCCTTTCAAGTTAAAGTTTATGGCTTCAGAGAAAGCAGCAAGGAAGGGTGGCAGAAAGCGTCATGGTGAGACCTCCAGAGATCCTGAAGAGGATTACAGTCAGCGCAAGACCCGAATCCAATGGATTCGAAGATATTGGGCAGAACAATGGTTCAAATACAGATTTGTGACCCGGGAGTATGCTGAGAAAAACACCATCAAGAGACCATGGGGAGACATCCTATTCAAGAATCTTCTACCCAGGTCCAGAGATGAAGCCATTGCTCAAGGCTTCTATCCATGCATGGTCCGTGGACCACAGCCTGCTGATGCACACTCGTTGTCACTACTATGGTGTCGTGACGACAATCTGTTCAAGCGCAACTTCCAGTTTGCTCAGAACTCAGCGAAGCAGAACAAGAAGACTTTTGGCTTAGACTTCAACCCTGGTCCCTCATCTCCAAGGGCAGATGGCACACGACATGCAGAACCAATGTCATCGGTCCTTTCGCCAATCTTGAAGGCCTCTCACCTACATCTTGGTTCAAGGGACTGCAGCGAATGAGCTTGCAGCTGACACTGAGTCTGATGACGCGCCTGCAGTGCCGAACCCAAAGCAGTTGAAGAAGCCAAAAGCTTCAAAGCCGGCCCCTTCACCAAAAATCTCAAGGGCGAAGCCATTGGCAAATGCACCTCCTGAAGACAGTGTGCAGTCTGAAGACTTATCACACGTCTCCAAGCCCCAGAAGGCCAAGATGCCTCTGTCTCACACTGGCCAAGAGCTAACAGCTACTGCCATCCTGCGCAATGACGACAAGAGCAAAGAAGAAGCAGAAATCTTCAATGATCTGCCTCTCTTTGATGTCACCATCATCCACAACTTCATTGACGAGTGGTTTGACATGCCAAACATCAGCTTTGAAGATCTGCAGCTACCCATTGGCCTCAGTGTCGCCTTCCAAGGCGCCATTGCTTCAGAACTTGCTATTGCCAAGCGCATTGTTGAACTGAAGCAGAAGATTGACTATGAAAAGGCTCAAATCAAGAAGCATATGGCCAAGCTCAGCGTGCAAGAAGTGAAGAACTTCAAAACAATGATGCACGAGCTCAAGGAAGCCTTTGTGAAGAAGCGTGCAGAAGCTCTGGGTTCGTGTGAGCGCATGAAGACTCTGGCTGACAAATGTGTGCAAGCCTATAATGAGGCTGAGAAGCGCAAGGCACTTGGGCGTCCTGGCATCGACCCCAGGATGGCCGCAAAGAAGAAGAAGAAGCCTGCTACGGCTGAACCTGATGCACCAAGGCAAGAAGCAGTTCCGATTGTCTTCCCAACTAGACTGACTGGCTCGAAGCCAAAAAGCCGGTCAACAGCTTCAGAGCTCAAGAAGAACAGGACTGCTGAGGCTGAAGCCAGGAAGAGGAAACACTCTGAAGCCTCTCCTACTGCCCCCTCCAAGAAGAAGAGGAAGACCAAGAAAGCTCGGGCTGCTTCCACAGAGCCCTTGATAGTTGGACCCATTTTTATGGTCTATCCTGAAGCTGAACGACAACTGACAATTCATGAGCCTGCTTCCACAGAGGCTCATGAAGCTGAAGACATTCGAGAAGCTGATCCCATGGCTGCTGAAGACATTGGTCAACATAACAATGTAGAAGATGCTGCAGTCCTTCCTCAGCATGAAAACAGCGAACTCATCAGCATTGGTCATCCACTGACGCCAATTGCATAGGATGCTTCATGGGCGGATCGCCCACAAGAGGAAGAAGACTATGAGGCCTAGCCCACTACAACTCAACAGGTGTCGTCTGCGTTCCGCAGGCTTCGCAAAGGTCCAAGGCCTCAAGTATCTGCTGAAGACATTCCGGCTGCATCAGCCGCAGAAGAAGGAGTCCCACAAGATCCCACTCCCCTGTCCCACCAAGAAGCAGTTCTCCAGGAGAATGTGCTTGTGACCGACCCTCCAGCTAGTCAAGTGGAGGATGAAAATCGTGAGGCTGTCACAATCACCAATGAAGCTAATGTGGAGCCCTCCCCAGCAAAAGCTTCAGAAGACAGCGAAGCCACTGATCCCGCCACTTCTGTTCCTGAGTCTGCTGCCGGTCCCCAATTCGACTATCATGTTGAGCACAGGCCTCAGGTCCAGAAGCCAATCCCAAGACTGCCAAGGTTTCCAGGTCCTGCATCAGCACTTGGCTCCTTCAACATCAATGGCTTCAGGGCAGACAACACGTTCTTCAATAGCTCCAGGAACCCCTACTCAAGGGAAAGGATATCATCTGATCGGTTCTGGAGCTATCCTCAGCGAAGCTATTACTCTTGCATTCTTTACAACCAAGGTCGCATCTTCCCACACAAGCGCCTTGACGTTGAAGCTATAGCTGGTCTGCCCTATCTAGAAGAAGCTTTAGATTGCTTCAAGGAAGTTGGACTGCTGCAGTTCATTAATGACGAAGAGCATTGGACTGCTGCTTCAATTCTATGCCACACTTCACATCAGAGGGTACATCAGAGATCCGAAGACTTGGGTCCTGGAGTGGATGACTGGCACCGTTCATCACGAAGCCAATGCATTTGACATCATTGAGCTCACTGGCTTGCCCACTCCTGGCGATCTCTTCAAGCAAGGCTGTCAGCTGCATGCTGAAGCTATTGAGAGCATCTTTCAGCGGCCAGAACCAGATATGAGTCAGATGCTCAGCATGATGAAGCCATTGCCCAAAGATGCTGCTTATCCCACAGAGTTCTTCGTTGAAGACCTTGAGTACCTGCCAAGAACCATCTATCACATCATCAGGCGAACTCTCTGGCCTATCAAAGGGCACTCTCCAAATGCCAAGCTTCAGGGTGCAATGAAGACTTTGGTCTTCTATATACTTCATGGAAAATGCTTCAATGCACAGGACTTCTTCACACGCCAACTTGCTGCATCAGGCATTGATCTGTTTGGTTTGAAGTTCTACGCCCCTTGGGTCATGCGGCTTATCAAGCTACACTCCGCCATCTCGTATCAGCCCTCAGCCCGCAACCATCGGATCTTCTTGCCTGACGTGGACATGTCTACTGAAGCCATATATTCTGAGCCTGCCAAGCAACCTCTAAGTCTTCAAAATGCAGAACATCAGAGTTTTACTCAGAACGTTGAAGGCGTTGAAGCAGTTTCTCAGGTGTATCCTTTGGCTGGCTCTACACGTGCACCACACCCTGCTTCCACTGAAGCCACTGACAGTGCCACTGCTCCAAGACCCAAGAAGCACACTCGTGTTCTCAACGACCGAGAGCTTCTTGTGGCTCTACATCAGAAACAGGATAGGCATCATGACTAGCTGAAGCGTCAGATGAAAAGCCTCTTGGTGGATGTTAATCGCACTCGAAATCTTGCCACCAAGAATGCTTTCGTTGCCCATGAAACCTGTCGCCGCACATGGAAAGGGCTCACGATGATGTGTTCTGAAGCTGATCTTCAAGAGGATGGCTTCACTAAGAGATTCAAGTTTGACTCCACACCTCCTCGAAGGGCTGTGCTGCTAGGAACTCCATCCCTTGAAGACTCTGAGTTCTCTTCCTCTGCTGCCACAGTGACTGCCAGAATTATTGAGGAAGAAGACGATGCTACTTCACCGCCACCTCCTTCAGCACCTCCAAGCTCTTCTGCACCGCCAAACAACACCAACAACCCTGCTACTTCACCTACTCCTCATGGGAACGAGTAGAGGATCTATGTCTTCAAACCTTTTTGGTCATTACTGACAAAAGGGGGAGAAGCATATGAGATTGATAGTCTTCAAGAGGGTCCATATGGACGGGTGCTTTATATTTTGCTTCGTGCTTACAACTCTCGTTTTTGCTACATTTGGTTCTTATGAGTTGTAACACTTAAACTAGATGGTCGTCTGCTACTTATTTGCCACCTTGTTTTGCGAAGATAAATTCCACATGTGCGACGATAAATTCCGCACTTAGCTCATTCTGTAGACGTCCATTTTCCATTATGCATGTCATTATCTTCATATACTTTCACATGCATAGTGGATTGTCATCATAAGTTGAAGTGGATCTCCACAAGTACAACCTGCCATGTGCATTTGCATTCCAAAAGCAAATTAACTTATATGCACATCTTCAGGGGGAGCCCTTGCAACTTATGAAGACAATTCCTTATCCTGTACAATTTCACAGATTATATTCCCCGTTGAAAACTTCAACTAGTTTGTCATCAATTAGCAAAAAGGGGGAGATTGTAAGTGCATCTAGTGCCACCCCTAGTTGGTTTTGGAGTATTGACGACAAACCTAGTTGAGGGACTAATGTGTTTGTGAGAATTGCAGGATAACACAGGTAGAAGTCCCTCATTGATTCAGTTTTACTACAAGAGATGACCCCTAAAAATGTATGAAGGCATTGAAGTCAAAGGTGGTATATGAAGATATTCACATTGAAGACTATGACAAGAGAAGACACTATATGAAGCCAATGGAGCTCGAAGACTTAGATCTTTCGTAGTTCTTTTTCTTTTGTGTTGAGTCATAGGAACCACCGTACTGTTAAGTGGGGTCCAAGAGAACCAGTCAAAATGACTGAAGTGACGCCTAAACCAATAACCTATGTCTTCGAGTGAAGACTATGAGAGCGAATCTTGTCCAGAGTCAGACAAGTCAGCTTTGCTTGTAGCCCAAGTAAAGTTGCCGTGTGAGTTTGAAATCTGACCGTTGGAACACTTGTCAGTTCCTTAGTAACCCAGGGTCATTTCGGACAAATCAGGTTGGGTTGCCAAGTGGCTATAAATAGCCCACCCCCTACAACCATAAACGGCCGGCTGCTCAGATTGAAAGTACGGCTTTTGTCGTTCGAGAGCAACCCACCTCGAAGCCTTTGAGAGAGAATTCCTTCCGAGGATAAAGCCCTAACCACCAGAGCCAGAGAGAATTGGGCATCACTTAAGTCTTCTTGTCTGTGTGATCTGAAGACTTATTACACTTGAGGACTGTGCATCCTCCAGTCGGCTAGGCGTCGCGTTCTGAGCATCCAAGAGACATTGTGGATTGCCGGTGAACGAAGTTTGTGAAGGTTTGGGAGTCTACCTTGAAGACTTACCACAGTGATTGGGCGAGGTCTATGTGACCTTAGCTCAAGGAGAATACAGTGAGGACTGGGTGTCCTGAGCTGCGTGTTCAGGACTGGGTGTCCGGGACTGTGTGTCCTAAGGTTTAAATACCTAGCCGCTCCAACCATACGTACAGTTGTCACAGCAACTGGAACTGGTCCAACAAATCATTGTCTTCAATGAGTCACTAGTTTGATCTTCACTTCCCTTTACTTACTGTTACTCCTTGTGAAGTCATTGTATGTTTGCACTATCATTTGTCTTCACTGAGTGACTGCGTGTTCTGTTTGGCTTCACAATATCTTCCTACCTGATCCTTACTACCTAGCTGCTATTAGTCTTTCTGCTTTCACTTCATTGAATACTTGACTATGGTTTGCCTAGTGTAGTCCACTTTCCGCTGCATGGTAATAGGTTTAATTTTATCGTTTGTCTTCAAAACTTCTATGTTCTGAAGACTTACATAAAAATCGCCTATTCACCCCCCTCTAGTCGATATAACGCACTTTCAAACAGGCTTTCACAAAGCAATCTTTCTTAGCATGCATCCTAGCGGTTCTTTCTTTGCACTCATCAATGGAAATTCTCATGGCTTTCAGAGACTCATTGATATCATGCTTAGGTGGAATAGATCTAAGTTTCAAATAATCCACATCAAGAGAAATTCTATCAATGTTCCTAGCCAATTCATCCATCTTAAGCAATTTTTCTTCAATAAAAGCATTGGAACTCTTTTGCAAAGTAATAAAATATTTAACACTAGTCACAAATTTAGAGAGCATCTTATTAAAATTTCCATAAGAATTGTTGTGGGAATTACCATAATTATTAGAGGAATTACTAGGAAACGGCCTAGAATTAAAATTACCTCTATACGCGTTGTTACCAAAATTGTTCCTACCATCAAAATTCACATCCATAGATTCATTATTATTCTCAATCAAGGTAGACAGAGGCACATCATTAGGATCAGAGTAAACACTCTTATTAGCAAACTATTTCATAAGTTAATCCATCTTTCCACTCAAAACATTAATCTCTTCAATTGCATGCACCTTTTTACTAGTAGATATTTCAGTGTGCCATTGAGAATAATTAACCATAATATTATCTAGGATTTTTGGTAGCTTCTCCTAAAGTGATATCCATAAAAGTGCCTCCCGCGGCCGAATCTAAAAGATTTCTAGAAGAAAAATTCAATCCAGCATAAAAATTCTGTATAATCATCCATAAATTCAAACCATGTGTAGGGTAATTACCTATCATTAATTTCATCCTCTCCCAAGATTGTGCAACATGTTCATGATCAAGTTGCTTAAAATTCATAATATCGTTTCTAAGAGAGATGATCCTAGTAGAAGGAAAATACTTAGAGATAAAAGCATCTTTGCACTTATTCCAGGAATCAATACTATTTTTAGGCAAAGACGAAAACCAAGCTTTAGCACGATCTCTAAGCGAAAATGGAAATAGCTTAAGTTTAACAATATCATTATCCACATCTTTCTTATTTTTCATATCACACAAATCAACAAAGTTGTTTATATGGGTAGCGGAATCTTCACTAGGAAGGCCAAAAAACAGATCTTTCATGACAAGATTCAGCAAAGCAGTATTAATTTCACAAGATTTAGCATCGGTAAGAGGAGCAATCGGGGTGCTAATAAAATCATTATTGTTGGTATTGGCGAAGTCACACAATTTAGTATTATCTTGAGCCATCATGACAAGCGAGCAATCCAACACACAAGCAAACAAGAAACAGGCAAAAAAGGCAAATAGAAAAAAAAGAGAAGGGGAATGGAAAAAGAGGGCGAATAAAACGACAAGGGTGAAGTGGGGGCGAGGAAAACGAGAGGCAAATGGCAAATAATGTAATGCGAGGGATAAGAGTTTGTGATGGGTACTTGGTATGTCTTGACTTGTGCGTAGACTCTCCGGCAACGGTGCCAGAAATAGCTCATTGTCGAGAGTCAAATCTTGACATGACTTGGCGCGAATCTCCCCGGCAACGGCGCCAGAAATCCTTCTTGCTACCTCTAGAGCACTGCGTTGGTTTTCCCTTGAAGAGGAAAGGGTGATGCAGTAAAGTAGTGTAAGTATTTTCCTTAGTTTTTGAGAACCAAGGTATCAATCCAGTAGGAGATGGTGCTCCAGTCCCACGCACCTACACAAACAAATAAGAACCTCGCAACCAACGCGATAAAGGGGTTGCCAATCCCTTCACGGTCACTTACAAGAGTGAGATCTGATAGATATGATAAGATAAGATTTTTGGTATTTTTATGATAAAGATAAATAAAGATGCAAAGTAAAATAAACGGTAATATAAATATCTAAGTATTGGAAGATTAATATGATGGAAGATAGACCCGGGAGCCATAGGTTCCACTAGTGGCTTCTCTCAAGAGCATAAGTATTACACTGGGTAAACGAATTATTGTCGAGCAATTGATAGAATTGAGCATAGTTATAAGAATATCTAGGTATGATCATGTATATAGGCATCACGTCCGTGACAAGTAGACTGAAACGATTCTGCATCTACTACTATTACTCCACACATCGACTGCTATCTAGCATGCATCTAGAGTATTAAGTTCATGAGAACAGAGTAATGCTTTAAGTAAGATGACATGATGCAGAGGGATAAACTCATGCAATAAGATATAAACCCCATCTTTTTATCCTCGATGGCAACAATACAATACATGTCATTTCCCTTTCTGTCACTGGGATCGAGCACCGCAAGATTGAACCCAAAGCTAAGCACTTTTCCCATTGCAAGAAAGATCAAACTAGTAGGCCAAACCAAACTGATAATTTGAAGAGACTTGCAAAGATAAACCAATCATACATAAAAGAATTCAGAGAATATTCAAATATTGTTCATAGATAATCTAGATCATTAACCCACAATTCATCGGATCTCGACAAACACACCGCAAAAAGAAGATTACATCGAATAGATCTCCAAGAGAATCGAGGAGAACTTTTTATTGAGATCCAAAGAGAGAGAAGAAGCCATCTAGCTAATAACTATGGACCCGAAGGTCTGAAATAAACTACTCACACATCATCGGAGAGGCCATGGAGTTGATGTAGAGGCCCTCCGTGATCAATGCCCCTCCGGCGGAGCTCCGGAAAAGGCCCCAAGATGGGATCTCTCGGGTGCAGAAGGTTGCGGCAGTGGAATTAGGTTTTCGTGGTGCTCCTAGATGTTTGGGGGTACGTGGATATATATAGGAGGAAGAAGTACATCGGTGGAGCAACGAGGGGCCCACGAGGGTGGAGGGCGCACCCCCTGCCTCGTGGCCTCGATTGTTTCTTGACGCCCACTCCAATTCTCCTGCATCATGTTTGTTGAGAAAATGACGTTCCCGAGGGTTTCATTCCATTTGGACTCTGTTTGATATTCCTTTTTGGCGAAACTCTAAAATAGGCAAAAAAACAACAATTTGGGCTAGGCCTCCGGTTAGTAGGTTAGTCCCAAAAATGATATAAAAGTGTAAAATAAAACCCATTAACATCCAAAATAGATAATATAATAGCATGGAGCAATCAAAAAATATAGATACATTGGAGACGTATCAATACTTTCTTTTTAAATTCCAGTAAATCCAAAACTCGTCTGAAATTCATGAAACTTGGCATGCTATAATGGAATGGCACCCGGCATGCTGTGGTATTTTTCATGTCCATTTTGAGAGAAGGCGCACTCGAATAACAGCCAACAAAGGCATTTTGAAACAAATAGCTGTCACTGTAACATCTCAAATGTTTTGTATAATTTAAATTTTGTGTGTTTTGTTAACCATTCACGTGATGCCACGCCTCACTCTTTTAATTGCTAGGAGGTGCATGCGGACAGGTGCTTGAGTGCTTGACTGAACGGGAGGCGTGCGAGCTGTACTCCAATGCGGAGGCTCATCGGGAAGCATGCGAGATGTACGGCGGAGGCTCATTGGGAAGCGAGCCCTTTGACTTCCATGGCCGCCCGCCTTGCTCACATCCTCTCCATTAATGGCACCCAAGCCATAGTTTAATACGTTTTTAAATATAAAACACTCTTCACAAACATTTTAGTTAGAACACCCGTATGCAAAACCGACAACATCCCCAGGAAGCCAAGGGAAAATGTGCCTAGCAGGATTTGTGCAGCTCTTGATCGCAAACATTTTAGTTAGAACACCCGTATGCAAACCGACAACTTCCCTAGGAAGCAAAGAGAAAATGCGCCGAGAAGGATTTCTGCAGCTCTTGATCGCAAACGTTTTAGATAGAACACCCATATGCAAAGTGAGAGCTATGGTCTTCCTCCTTAAATCAAGGGAAAATTCGCAGCACGGGATTTGTGCATCCCTTCAACGCAAATGGTTGTTTTGGATGACCCGTGTGCAACCACGTACAAACAATTTGGTAAGATTTGCATCTGTCATATTGGGTGTAAGTTGCCATTTGTCAAACTGGAAAGATTGACATTTGGGGACGAAAGGATATCCATTGCCTCTTATTTCTTTAAAAAATTATGAGATGCACAGTCAAATCGTTGACATGAGGAAGTGCCTCGTTACCCAAATCGACGAGCCCAGATCAAGCCACAAGCAGAGCAAGCGTCACAAGAAGTAGATGATGATCACATGATCGTTTATGCTAGTTAATCATGAATGTAATATATAGTTTACATTATTGGTGTGTGGAAATGTCATGTGTGTAGTAGCCACCTATGTAATTATGCATGTAATAGTTTACTTTGGTGTGTGCAAATGCCATGGTTGTAGTAGCCACCTATGTAAGTGGATGTTTAATTTGATTATGCAACCATGTCCTTATAAGTGTGTGTATGTATATGTTATTGTTCTGTATGAAATCCCATCACACAACACACACGTCATATTAGCAGCAACCGTCTGTGTTATTATCAGTCTTCGCACACATTTTTATTTACAGACCTATTTGCCGCGTATCACACACATCTTGTTAAATTGAACCGTTTTTGTTCTCTTGTCTCAACACAAACAGTTCATCCGACTGAACCGCATGCCGTATATCGCACACACCTTGATCTGGCTGACCGTTTCTTTTGTGTTGCCTAATCACAAATAGTTCATCCAAGTGAACCATATGCTATATATCACACACACCTTCATCTGGCTACCCATTTCTTTTGTTCCTCCTCATCGCAAATAGTTAATTGAACTGAACCATATGCCCTGCATCGCACACGCGACTAAAATCTGAACTGTGTTTGATGCATCCGTCATCGCAAATGTTTTGCACCTTTTTTCACGGGTTTTTTACACCATCGTTTGCGATTATTGCATCGCACACAATTTCGTCGAATTGTCTCTGATCGTAGTGTCGCGTTAGCAGCATCCTGCAGTAGTGATGATGTGGCATGTAGTATCAATTGCCTCAGGGAAGAAGCGAGGAGGCGTCTTGTATTCATCAAGCATAGTGCGAGCCATGTTCGTTTCGGATAGGAACTTGACGAATCCATGGTCGACGGTAGTTGTACACTTGGTCTTGTCAGATCCATAGTTCTTTAGGCAACGGTAGTCGTACACTTCCATAGATGTTCGGGGTCGTCACCGTTCGTAGCCAATGTAGTTGAACTTGACGAAACCCTCGGCGACAGTAGTAGTGGATGTCATCGGTATCGTGGTACTTGGCAATATCCGTGCATAGAGGTACTTTGCAGTTTCGACGACGGTCATACACGTTTTCGTAGATGAACTTAACTTATCCGAGGGATCTGGGTGTTGCGGTACTTGGTGAAAAACACGTCGAGGGTACTTGTACTCCATCAACGTGGAAGTAGTCGTTCGGGCTCCCGTGTGGACTTGCCGGTCTTGGTCTCTGCAGCGTAGTTGTACAAAAGCATCGTCAGACTTGGACGAATCCAGAGGCGTGCACGGGCGGTGGTGATCTTGGAGGTTTGTGACCGAAGCATGGAGGTGAAGGTGGACTGCCCAACTGACCACGGGGCGTAGAAGAGAAATGGCTCGAGGTCAGTTTAGGAAGGGGAGGCACAAGCGATGCAGAGTTGCAGGAGGAGCTTCGCCATGAGGAGAGGCGGACGGTCTTGGCGTGGAGATGGAGCCGGGGTAGGGGTCCGACGAGGTAGGTTTGCAGAGGTGGGCGCGGCAGCGTTGCAGCACAAGGACAACAGCGAGCTTGCCGGTGTCAGGGACGAGGGCGGCTCCTTGGGGCTTCTTGTTACAAAGACGAGAGAGGGAGCGATTTGAGTTGGGAGAGAGAGTCAAAGAGAAAGGGAAACAGGGGAAGAAAGGAGAGGTGCGGCAGGGGCGTCCTGGTCCGCTGGGCTGCTCCGACGAGGTGGAACTCCGGTGCAGCACCCGAAGGCGATGGTGGTCGGCGAGGCCCCTGGGCTTGAGGTCTTTGGCGACCGGCGATCGAGGCACATCAGGCATCAGGCGGCAGGCGCAAGTAGGGGAACGAGGGAGTGTGTGAGGGAGACAGATCGAGAGGAGATGGTGGCTGCATGCGCGTGCGGCGCTAGAGGCGGCCGAAGGAAAGGAGCAGCGGTGGAGGAAGGAATCGAGGGAGATGGGGAACGAGTAGGGTGCAGCTAGGGTTAGGCAGGGGATCGAGAGAGAGATGGGATGGCCAAACGGGCTGACCTGATTGGGGGCTAAAGTGCAAAGAAAGGAAAAAACAGAGAAGGGGAGTTGGGCCAAGGGAGGCCTAGTCGGTCAGGCCTAAGAGGCCGGCTGGGCTGGCTCCTCTCTCCTCTCTTCTCTTGTTTTTCATAGCAGAAAAACAAATGCAAAGAAAGAAAAATGAGTGAAGGAGAAGTTAAATAGTTTGGTCATGGGATTATTTTCCCGGACTCACAAAATTATGCTTGTTCTGAGAAAATACAAAAGGTCATGATTGAAAAATTAAATTCAAAATCCTTTGAATTTAATTCAAAAGGTTTGAACTAGGACAGGTTTTCGAAGTGCCCAAAAATGTTGAGAATTTAGGTGGAGCTCCGGAGAACGAAGAAAGGATATATGGCAAATTTGGAGGCCAAGAGTTGTGATAACAAAGGTATTGGGATTTTTGCAAGTGTGTTATGGTGAATTCCAAAATAATGAAATAGTTATTATAGCTCCGTAATATTGGGAGGATATGTTATAAAGAGAATCACCATGTGAATTCCCTGGGTTTAAATGGACCCAAGATCCATGCAATTTATTTAGTTGAGTTTTACAAAATTAAATGACATGATGGCAATGCAAAAGATGACATGATGAAAGCAACAAACAAACGAAACACATGACAGCAATGAAAAACATGGAAGCCGTCTGGAGCGTCAGTGTCGGGGCGTTACATTGCAGCAATAAAAGCATTTGAACTTTCAGGTGAAGAATTAGTAGATTCACGTTCAATGCATTTCAAACATGGTGGAATGAATTCAACCTGAGTGAAACTGATCTGTTGAGCAATCAATGAATCACGTTCCTTCTGAAGATCTTCGTAACTCACCCTAGCTTCTCAAGATCTTGCTTTCTTTGAAGAAATTCAACAAAAAGTTTCTCATGATCAGCTAAAAGAGTATTATGATGACTTTGAAGGTTGTCAAACTTAGACTGAAGTCTTTGAAGATTTTCAGTGAAAGTTTGAGTTTGATCCATTTCTTCACCCAACATATCGCCGCTTTCATCTAGCATGTTTTGAACCTTCTCCAAAGTTTTTTGTTGTTTAGTGGCAATAGAAGCAAGCTTGGTCTAGTTTGGTCCAAATTCATCACCAGATTCATCATCACTAGACTCAAATGAGTAACATTCGGTTACCTTGGCACCTTTTGCCATGAGGCATGGTGCAGAGGATGATGGTTTAGGATCGAAATTCATCGTTTTGAGTGATTCCTTGAACTCCTCAAACCAGGGATCATGACGAGTTCGATGACCTTCATAGACGTCAGAGAGTCGATCCTAGATAAGCTTTGCATGGTAGAGATGCATAATGTTCCTGAACTAATTCCGGGATAAGCAGGAGCAGATGATGTCCTTCGCCATCATGTCAAGTCGAGTGTACTTGCGAATATCATCAGCCTCCGCCATCTTGGAAAGATCAGTAACACCAATCTCAGTGATGGTCCATAGCTCATTTTTCATCGCCATGAGGTGCTTCCTCATACTGACCTTCCACTTGGGATAATCATGACCGTCAAAGATGGGGCATGTCACTTTCTTCATTCCTGCGGTCGACATAACTAAAACTCCAAGTGGTTAAACCAAAATCACACAGAACAAGGGAGTACCTTGCTCTCATACCAATTGAAAGTGCGTTATATCGACTAGAGGGGGTGAATAGGCGATTATTACAAATTCGTCACTGAGGAAATTCAAGGTGATGAATTTCCTAAGTCATGAATAACTAGCAGCGGAATAAGTACTCATATGCAAGTGTAACAGAGTAATAACACAGTCATCATGATGAAATAAAAACAAGCACGGAGTACAAGAAGCATATGAACAGGATAAGCAGGCTGAAGACAAAGTGACTGAAGAATTAGGATTGAGGAAATTGAGAAAGCCTTTAGTCAAAGTTTTCAAACATTAATGATCAAGTTCATCAACACACGAATGATGAAATGAAAGGGTTGAGGAAATAGAACCAGTAGCTTCGTGAAGACGACGATTTGGTAGACCAGTTCCAACTACTGTGACAGTTGTACATCTGGTTGGAGCGGCTAGGTATTTAAACCTAAGGACACACGGTCCCGGACACACAGTCCTCACCGTATTCTCCTTGAGCAAAGATCACACAGACCTCGTCCAATCAGTCGTGGTAAGTCTTCATGTGACTTCCAGACCTTCACAGACTCGGTCACTCGGCGATCCACAGTTTCCTCTTGGATGCTCTAGACCATGATGCCTAACCATTTGGAGGATGCACAGCCCTCCAAGGTAACAAGCGTCGGTTCCACAGAGGAACAATCTCTTCAGTGATGCTCAATCACTTTGGGTTTGTAGGTGTTTGGGTTTGGGTTTTCCTGACTTGATGATTTTCGCTCAAAGTCCTCGGAGGATGGGATGCTCTCAATGACAAGTGTCAGTTTCTCTCGGAGCAGCCAACCAACTTGTGGTTGTAGGGGGTGGCTACTTATTGCCTAGGAAGCAGCCCGACTTATAAGACATAAAGGCCCTTCAATGATATGACCATTAGGTGGGTAGATATTTTGCGACAGCTGGCGCGTAGCACAGCAATGGTCAGATATTTGAGTATCAAATTCCTTAGGGCTACCATGTTCCTCACTTGTAGGCAATCCACACTGGCGAATTCCTAACTCCTCAGTCAGAACAAATGCCTCAGAGAATAGTAGATCTTCTTCTCTGTGACTGAAGAAATTGACTGAACTTTTGAGATTTCCATTGGCTTCACTCGAAAGGATTGGGTAGGTGTAGGATTTGAGATGAGCATCACTTGTAAACTTTTCTTTAGTTTTACCTCAACCCGCTTTAATAGTACGGAGTTTCCTATGACTCAAGAAAGAGAAAATGAAACTATGAAAACAAAAGTCTTCACGCTTCATAATCCTAGCATGAATGTCAAGTCTTCACGATCACACTAATTTCTTCAATTTCAAAGTCTTCAAGAAAACCAAAGTCTTGAGCCGAAGATACTCATTTTTAGGGGTTGAATTTCATCGTAAATATCAAACTCCTCATAGACTTATAGATGAGGTGTACACTCACAAACTCATTAGTCCCTTAACCTATAAGTCTTCAGTACACCAAAATCACTAAGGGGCACTAGATGCACTTATACCCGGCAAGGTTGCCTCGGGGTGAGAGTGGCTACATGCATATGAGCGTGAGGGAGTCTGAATCCCTTATATGGTTGCCATGGGCCTCCTTTTATAGATCAAGGGGTCACCACAGTGGCAAATCTGTCTTTACATACTGATTAGATAGCGAACAGTGTTATCATACCTACCTCTGCAGGCTGACAGAGCGCATTAAATGCGCCACTCCGTGTCACATCACAGCTCTCTCGGCATGCCCTACCGGGTTGTTTTGCCAGCTTCACGCCTACTTGCTTGACTCGTCTCAGGACAATTGTCGCTTGGAACTATTTCCTTTAGGAAGTGGCTGCCATGTGGCAGGGTGCAGCCACTTAGTCACTTAGGATCTTGAATCCGCACTAATCGACGACGTGCTTCACTGTGGGGTGGTGAGGTGGAGTGGTTTGCCTCTTTGATCCCTGGTAGGCCTGCCGGGGCAATCTTGGAGGCTTGCTTTCAGGGTAACCCCAACCTCGCCAGGCTCGCCGGCCTGGCAAGGGAGGTTCTTCTTGTAGTGGTATCTTGTCTCTCTGGCTAATCTTGGTCTTCTTGATCTGCACTTTGATCCTTCAAGGAACTGATCCCTCGCGCCTTGATCTGATCTTGGTGTTGTAATCTTGTTCTTGGGCCTGTGCACAGTCTGGGCAAAGGACCCAAGGTTTTTTGCACCGACATCTCCAGAAAGACGTGGAGGACAAATTGCAGAACCAAGTTGAGTAGCGCGATTTCTGGATCAAGAGCTTGGTTGATATCGCCAAGCACCTCACTACCCAGATCTCAAAGATTGACATGAAGAGTTGGGCCTTCTCTGTCAACAGCCATGAAGTCCCAAGCTTGAAGTTGACGCTCTTCTTCGAAGGCTTGATCGACGGGCTGAAGACATACGAGGATGAGAGGACTACTTGCTTTGCAAACGAGTCCCGAAAACTGGAAGAATGTCTTTCAAAAGACCTAACGACTCTCTGGAGCCCTTGTTTGATAGACTGTTTTCTACATTAAATCTGAGAAGCACCAGTGTGGCACCAAACTTAGAATATTTCTTTTTGCAGCCTGGATACAAATCTTTCTCGGAGTCCACCTTAATGGTTGGAGCATTGTTGTACCAAACCATATATTTATGTGGGCCCTAGAAATCTACAATCATAGTAGCAAAATATAGCATACCATCAAGGTCATCGGTGTCATCTGCAGTGCCATCTTGGTTTTTCAGTGGGGTTTTTGGCTTGTCTCTGTTTCATTGGTAGCTTGACGTCCAAGCCCTAAGGTTAGATTCAAAATCCTTGTGACTCTTATTGGGGTTTGGTATCTTGCCGCCCTGGTTACCTTCATCCATGAATAGCTTGTCGGATTACGGGTTCCGGCAAACCCTTGAGGTTCGAACACTGGGGTACACACGAAGATCTCTCTCTCTCTCTCTCTATCTCTCTCGTTCACTCTTGCAACGATCTTTAGGCCTAGCTCGCCGAACCAGAGGAACAAATGATACGAGTGTTTATACTGGTCCGGGCCACCGTTGTGGTGTAATACCCTACTCCAGTGTGGTGCGGTGGATTGCCTCGTAGGCTAAGGATGAACTAGTACAAGGGATGAACATCCACCTGAGGAGAGGTGTTCTTGAACTCGGTGAGCTGGTGAGGTGGCCTTGGTGGAGTGGATCCGATCCAAGATGAGCCGGTCCTCGACTACGGTGGTGGCTAACCCTATTTATAGAGGCCCTGGTCCTCTTCCCAAATGTTTGGGCAGGAAGGGATCCCACAACAGCCAATTTCGAAGGGAGACAACTAGTACAAGCTTTCCTAACAAAAGGTGGTTTTCGCCTGCCAATGGCTCTGGTGGTGACGCCATCGCGGGCTCCGCAGTGACCTCCATCCTGCCGTCCTGCTGGTTTTGGTCTTGTTGCACCAACATGGAAACAGTTGCCTGATGCCTCGGGACTCCTCGCCTGCGCCTGCTTCCTTCGCACCAAAGGGGAAAACTAGCACCCTGCGCCCGCTGGCGCCCACCTGGCCTTGGCCGTCATGGCTCATGTCACGCGGGCCTCGCGAGGTGCACCTTGCATAGATATCTCCGCTCCTCAGGAGCCCGCCTAGGAAGGCCGCCTCTGAGGAGGTCTTGTGTCGTCCGCCTCACGAGGCTTGGCCCCTCGCGAGGGTCTTGAGCGGTTGTTGATGAATATGGGACGTACCAGGCCGCTGGATGAGCCATGCCCTGGGCCGCAGGAAGGCAAATCTAGGTACCCCCGTACCCAGGACGCCGACAGTAGCCCCCGGGCCCAAGGCATGCTCGTACTTGGTTTCGAGGCGAAGCCAAGGGTCAAGTGCAGAGCACCGCGGGCACCTATAGCATGCAGCCTTGATTAACGTGTGGCGATTGATAGGTTGCAGGCGTCTCCACTTCCCCATGCTGCCTCGGCAACTGCCTGACTTGATGAGACCCTACTGCTTGTAGAAGAAAATCATCATTACCTTAGATCGAGGAGGCTGGCGGTTGACCTCCCTCTGGCTATAAATGAGGGGAGGGGCGGAGCCCCCATTGCTCATCTCTTCCTCCGTCCCGCTTGCTTCCTCTTCTTCCTCTTTGCTTCGCCGTCTTGCAGCGACACCCATGGCTCCGACGAAGAGATTCACGGCTGCGGAGAAGGGGAAGGCGCTCCAAGAGGGGCCAGACTCCTCGCCGCCCAAGCGGGGTCGTGGCCGCCCCCGCAAGCACACCGCGACTCCTGCCGTGGCCGCTCGGGGGCGCGGGCGGACTTCTTAGAGGTCTAGCACCGTTCCTGGCGGCCGCGGTGGCGTCCCCTTGCACGATAGGAGCCGCCCAAAATGGGGTAGTCCTGTCCGTGAAGGGAGGTGCGCCATGGTCGCCCGGCCTCCCCGGCCGTGCTTCCACTCGGCGTAGGTGTTGCCGGAGTTCGTCGTGTGGTCGGGGAACCCGTCCAGCACCTGGCTTCAGCTTCCGCGCTCCGTTGCCGTTGAGTTGTCGGCCTTGGGTCCCGGCACCTTCTGGCTACCGGTCGACGGCTGCTGCAGCAAGGCTTCATGGGTCGCGGTGGAGATCTCCGTCATCGGCAACGTAGCCCTAGCCCGTAGCTGGCAAACGTTTGCCCGCGCGTGCGGCCTGGGCAGGCGGTGCACCCTCCATTTCAAATACGACGGGGCCGCGACCCTCTTTGTGAGGGTGTTCGGGGAATATGGTCGCCGGGCCGGGTGCTTCCTTGAAGACAGCGAGGTTAATGCAGTACTCGGCCTTGGCGACGGCCGTGACGAGGACGAAGGCGGCCTTGCCTCCGGCGACGGCCGCGGCTCGTTCAACGATGACAGGTCCTCCTCCGATGAGAGCTCCAGTAGTGGCGGCTACGACCAGCCGCCACGTTGCCGGGCTCGCTTCGAGGACGATGGCGGGTCGTACCATCGCCGCGCCCCGGTGAAGCGCGAGGAGGGCTCCAGCTGAGTCCGGGGGGGGGGGGGATCCTCGCGAGCATCCATGTCGTAGAAGCTGCTTTTTCCCGTCCTTTCCTTTCCTCCTGTATTTCATGAACAAGTAGGGGGCCCCGCGGGGGCGTTTAATGAAGTGCAATGCTTATGCTGCTTTGTGCCATGTTTGTCGCTCTTGTGTTGTGATATGACGTTCGTGCTCCATGTAGACTTAGAGGGGTAACTTAGCTGGATGCGCCCAGGGTAGTCTCTTGTCTCATGAGGGTACGCCCTCTGGCACCTGGTGAGCCCTCGTTGCTGGCTAGAGGGTCGTTGTCCTCGGGAGGCGTCATAGAGCTGCAGAAATCACTAAGATGTCCGTCAGGTGCCTTGCCCTTCCATACGCGAGGCCTCATGACCGTGGCCCAGTGCACCACGTCGCGGTACCCGTGGGGCACAGACTTAAGGGAGGGTGCGCCAACCGCGAACTCAATCAAGGGTGCCTCGCGAAGGTCAGGGGAGCCGGAGCTCTAGAGCGACAGGGTTTTGGCGAGGCGTGTTCGTGGCCTGGCGAGCGCACACACCTGCCCAGCCCCTACGTGAGGCACTCGAGCGAGAGCGTCGGGCAACTGCCAGCCTCCCTGGCACAAAAAAGAACCAAGCGAGGAAGTAGGGCAAAGAAAGGGTTCAACCGAGCAATCGAGAAACGCCAAAACTCCAAATTCCATAAAAAGGGGGCAAACTAACTACAGAAAGCAAATGAACAGCCTCGTTCGACACCTAGTCTAGTCTTCTCACCAGCACGGAGCTAAGTGCTGCCACTAGGACGTGGGAGGGAACCCCTGAGGCCCGAGGGTGGCACTCCGGAGACTCTGGGGTGTGTACAACCCCACTCATTATTACGTGGGAGTGTCACTTGCGGAGACCTTCACAGGCACTGGGCCTTGCTTCATGGGTAGAACTTCCGAAGGTGCTGGATGTTCCAGGCGTTCTAGATGGGGATCTCGTCCTGTGTCTGTAGGCGAATGGTGCCAGGCCTAGAGACACGGGCAATCCTAAACGGGCCCTCCCACATGGGTGAGAGCTTGTGCAGCCCTTCCATGGAGAGCACCCGCCTTAGGATGAGATCGCCCACCTCGAGCGTCCTGGAGTGGACGCTGCGACAATGGTACCATCGCAACGCCTGCAGGTACCTTGCCGCCCAGAGCGAGGCTTCACAGCAGCGTTCCTCCCCCAACACAAGGTCCATCCCCCGCATGGCATCCTGTTGCATCTCATCAAATGCCAGGACCCGCGCGGAGCGATGCCTGACCTCATGTGTGAGAACCGCTTCTGCTCCATAGACGAGGAAGAACGGGGTCTGGCCTATTGGCTTGGTGGCGGTGGTACGGATGGACCACAGCACGGACTGGAGCTCGTCATGCCAGCCCCTGCCGTAGGCCTTGAGCTTCTTCTTGAAGGTCCTGGTCTTGAGGCCTCTCAAGACCTCCGCGTTGGCATGCTCGGCTTGGCCGTTGATCCTGGGGTGCGCTACCGAAGCGTAGCAAATCTGCGTTCCAAGGTTAGAACAATATGTCTTGAAGAGATTGCTAGTGAACTATGAGCCGTTATCGGTGATGATGTGGTTAGGGACCCCAAACCGGCTCACTAGGCCCTTGATGAACTTAACTGCCGACCCAGCTGGGATGGTGCGGACGGCTACCACCTCCGCCCATTTGGGGAACTTGTCGACGGCGACGTAGAGGTAGCGGTAGCCCGCTGGCACTCAAGGGAATGGGACCCAGGATATCCAGCCCCCAGACCGCAAACAACCACGAGAGTGGGTTGGTCTGGAGGCCCTAAGCAGGCTGGTGGATTTGCTTGACACGGAACTAGCAAGCCTCCCAGGATTTCACCAGCTCGGCTGCATCGCTGAGTGCCGTGGGCCTGTAGAATCTGCTGTGAAACGCCGTGCCAACCAAGGTGCGCGACGACGAGTGATGCCCGCAGTCCCCGTCGTGTATGGCAGCTAGCAGCTCGCCCCCTGCTTCCTGGAGATGGATTGCAAAGAAACATCATTGGGTCATTTCCTGTACAACTCACCATCCTGGATGCAATACGCCGTAGCTTGCCAGGCCACGCGCTCCGCGTCCTCCTCTTTCTCTGGCAGTGTCCGCCACAACAGGTACGATTTAAATTCTTCAGTCCAGCACCCCTCCTGAGTTTCAAGCGCAAGGAGCAAGCGTGCTCCTGAGGTCGGGTCGCAGGCGGGAGCTCCTGAGGTTGGTGGCGGTGGGAGCTCCTCCTGAAGTGGCGTAGGCTCCGCAGCCGGAGGGGCCGCTGAAGGCTTAAAGAGCCGCTCCTCAAAGACGCCAGGCTCTTAGGGCTGTTGCCTTGACGCCCTCTTGGCGATATCGTCTGCTTCCTTGTTTGTGTCATGGTGCACATGCTCTAGTTCTAGGCCCAGGAATTGCTGCTCCATTTTGCGTACCTCCATGAGGTATGCCTCCATGTGCTCGTCCTTTGTCCCGTATACCTTGTTGGAGAAGTTGACAAGGAGCTGAGTGTCAGCCTTGATGGTGAGGCGCTTCACCCCCAAGGCCGCCGCAGCCTTGAGGCTGTCGATCAAGCCTTCGTACTCTGCGATGTTGTTGGAGACCTTCTCGCCACATTGGAAGTAGAGTTGCATGACGTAGTAGAGCTTGTCCTGAGTGGGCGAGATGAGCACGGCTCCAGCCCCCGCGCCCTGGCGTGCGAAAGCGCCATCGAAGTACATGACCCAGCCGCCTGGCGCTTCACTTCCCGGTGAAAGGGATCAGTTCTCACCCGCTTCGGGTTTCGGAGCATCGGTCCATTCTACCACGAAGTCGGTGAAGGCCGCCCCCTTGATGACCCTGGTGGTGCTGAACTCCAGCTGAAATGCCTGCAGCTCGATGTTCCACTCGGCCACTGTTCCCGCTTCATTGGGGCTTCAGAGCACCCTCTCTAGTGGGTAGGCTGAGACGACCTTAATTGGGTGGCCTTGGAAATAGTGACACAGCTTGCATGAGGCCACCAGGAGAGCGAGCAGGAGCTTCTCTAGCATGGGGTATCGTGCCGTTGCGTCCCATAGTACCGTGCTGACAAAGTAGATCGGGTTCTCAATGAGGGTGGGAGCGTCGGTGGAGCCTGTGGCCTCAAGAGGTTGTGGGGCCTCCCGAGGTATGGGGACCTCAGGAGCATGGTTGCTCACCACGGCCTCTACGGGCCCAGAGATGCCATCTAGCGGGGTCTGATCGTCCGCAGGCATCGTCGTGGCTTTAGCGGCGCCGTCCTGGTGCCACTCCGTCCCGGCTGGAGGTTCGGCGTTACGCCGCCCATCCTTAGCCCATTGCTCCTCCTGGACAGCCAACAACGTCGTGCTGGCTGAATGGGGTGTGGCGGCCAGGTAGAACACCAGGAGCTCGAGGGGTCGAGGCATGACCATCACCAGAGGGCTGGTCAAATATCTCTTGAGGTCTTGAAATGCCAGGTCGGCCTCTGGGGTCCACTCGAACGGGCCCTTCCTCTTCATCAGCTTGAAGAACGGCAGGGCACGTTCTCCCAGCTTGCAGATGAAGCGCCCCAACGAGGTCATGCACCCTGTGAGATTCTGCATTTCCTTGAGAGTTTGGGGTGGGCTCGTGTATTCTATTGCCTTGACCTTCTCCAGGTCTGCCTCGACCCCCCAATGCGACACGAGGAAACCCAGCAGCTTGCCCGAAGGGACGCCGAACACGCACTTCTCGGGATTGAGCCGCAGGTCCACCTATCACAGGCTGCCGAAAGTTTCCTCCAAGTCTTGTATGAGGGTCCTCGCCTCCTGATATTTCACCACGATGTCATCGACGTAGGCCTCAGCATTCCTCCCGAGCTGTTGGCCCAGGGCGATGTGTATCAGCCGCTAGAAGGTTGCCTTAGCGTTGCGCAGTCCGAACGGCATGCAGGTGTAGCAGCATACCCCGCACGGGGTCAGGAAGGCCGTCTTCTCCACGTCCTCCACCGCCATCTTGATCTGGTGATAAGCCGGGAAGGCATCTAGAAAACACAGCAGGTCGCATTTGGCGGTGGAGTCGACGATCTGGTTGATGCGCGGAAATGGGAACGGCTCTTGAGGGCAGGCTTTCTTGAGGTTGGTGAAGTGGACACAGATACGTTCCTTCCCACCTTTCTTGGGCACAACGATGGGGTTCGCCAGCCATTCTAGGTATCGGACCTCGCGGATGACGCCCGCAGCTTGTAGCTTGCAGGTTTCCAAGACAATGAAAGACTGCTTTTTTGTGGACTGCCGTCGTGCCTTCTGCTTCACAGGGTGGACATTGGGGCACACCCTTATGTGATGCTCGATTGCTCCCCATGGGACTCCCACCAGCTGCTTGGGCTCCCAGGCAAATACCTCCTTGTTCGCACGCAAGAACCTCACCACCGCCTCTTCTTGGTCGGGGTCGAGGTTGGCGCCTATGGTGAAAGTGGCTGCCGAGGCCCCTCTTCCTCGACCAGCACTTTCTTGGTTTCAGCCCGATCTTGAGTGAACATCTCCTTCTTTTTTGCTAGCGCGACCCCCTTAGCCCCCAGGGTGGCCTCATCGGCTGGACGTGCCGCCGCAGCGGCTCTGAAGGTGAGTTTGAGAGCCGATAGGGCTTCCTTGGTATCCCCTGCCACGGTGAGAATGCCGCTGCTCCCCGGCATCTTCATGTGGTTGTAGGCTAGATGGGTTGCCGCCATGAACTGTGCCAGGGCAGGGTACATGAGGATGTCATTGTACGGGAGGCCGATGTGGGCAATGTCGAAGTTGATCAGCTCGGTGCGGTAGTTGTCACGGGTACCAAAGGTGACCGGGAGGCGTATTTGCCCTAGGGGGCTAGTGGAGCCGATGCCGACCCCAGAGAAAAGCTTGGTGGGGAGAAGCGCACAACGAAGAGGCAGCGCAGCTCCTCCCAAGAGGCCACAGAAGATCCTCGCAGGCTGAGTAACTAGGCGCGTCACACGCCGGCCAGGGCCAGGGGGAACCAGTTGGCCATGACCTGGCCATCGCCTCCGACTTTGAGGACGGCCTCCTCATACGCCTGCAAGAAGGCTGTCGGATCCGCCGCGCCATCGTAGCGGGGCGGCATCTCCGGCTTGAACTTGCGCGGCCACCGCACCTGCCGTGAAGAGTGGGTGAAGGCCCGGAAGCCCGTGGCGCATCCCCAGGCGCCCGCCGGCCTAATTGGGAGGATGGAGTCGGCCATGGATCTGGATGAAGCATCCGGAGAGGTGAAGCTTCGGCGCACCCCTACCTGGCGTGCCAAATGTCGGATTACGGGTTCTGGCAAACCCTTGAGGTTTGAACACTAGGGTGTGCACGAAGATCTCAATCTCTCTCTCGCTCACTCTCGCAATGATCTTTAGCCCTAGCTCGCCGAACCCGAGAAACAAATGACACGAGAGTTTATACTGGTCCGGGTTATGTAATACCCTACTCCAGTGTGGTGCGGTGGATTGCCTCGTAGGCTGAGGATGAACTAGTACAAGGGATGAACTGCCTCCTGAGGAGAGGTGTTCTTGATCTCGGTGAGCTGGTGAGGTGGCCTTGGTGGTGTGGATCCGATCCAAGATGAGCCGATCCTCAACTACAGTGGTGGCTAACCCTATTTATAGAGGCCCTGGTCCTCTTCCCAAATGTTTGGGCGGGAAGGGATCCCACAACCGCCAATTTCGAAGGGAGGCCACTAGTACAAGTTATCCAAACGAAAGCTGGTCTTCGCTTGCCGAAGGCTCTAGTGGTGACGCCCCCGTAGGCTCCGCGGTAACCTCCGCCCTACCGTCCTGTTGGTCTTGGTCTTGTTGCAATGACATGAAAGCATTTGCCTGATGCCTCGGGACTCCTCGCCTGCGCCTGCTTCCTTAGCACCAAATGGGAAACTGGCACCCTGCGTCCGCTGGCGGCCGCCTGGCGTTGGTCGTCATGGCTCACGTCATGCGGACCTCGCGGGATGCACCTTGCATATATATCTTCGCTCCTCTAGAGCCAGCCTAGGGAGGATGCCCCTGAGGAGGTCTTGTGTCTTCTGCCTCATGAGGCTTGGCCCCTCGCGAGGGTCTTGAGCGGTTGTTGATGAGTATGGGACGTACCAGGCCGCTAGATGAGCCATGCCCTGGGCCACAGGCAGGCAAGTCTGGGTACCCCCGTTCCTAGGACGCCGACACAGCTCTTCACCGTGTCTAGTCCAATGTCTATACCCATCCATGAATCCCCGCTTGGCTAATTGGAACTCAACCTCTGTAACTTTATGTGACTCTGTATTGGTTCAATCCTTGCATGGACACAGGATGTAATATTCTTCGCAGACTCTCTTGTTTGTCCTTTCAGCCAAAGTGATGAACTCCGTCACGCCACTCGTAAACTTTGAGCTTCTCCGATCATTCATCCATTCAAATAGTTCCATCTGCACCACACGAGGGGTAATTCAAAAAAAATATTAAATAGATTAATTGATGCCCAAATATGCGTGCATAAGTCACAAGATTTTATTTTCATAATTCAGAAAGGGCACTCTATATTGTTATCCAGCCGTGCGATGACAAAAATTAATGACCAGTCAATTTATGTGTAGAGTATAGTACCGCCCTTATGAATTGAATACCTTAATTAAGCCGCTCAAAGAAAAGAATACCTTAATTAGTTAGCCATGTGGCGACCTCCACCCAGCACACAGAGCAACGCGATGCCGTGGCGCGCCGAGACAACTGGGTCGAGGAGCAAAGATTAGTGGGGCAATTGCCTGAAGTTCGAGCTCCACTATCCCGCCATCGACTGTGAGGATGTCCTCCAATCACGTTGTTGATGACCTCGACGATAGAGCTTCTCCTATCTCCCGCCGCTAACCGAGGATTGACCTCCTATCACGCTGCCACCACCCACCAACTAAGGATTGACCTCCTGTCCAATAGTCGCTGCCTCGGCCACCATCTCTATCTCTATCCGCAGAGCGGCTGTTTTTATTTTTTGATGGGTATCCATAGAGCAGATGTATACCTTAAGTATTAACTCAATTATTGCATCCCCATATGTACCGAGTAGTACATCACATACGGTTATGGCACTGGAACCATGTCTCATGCATGTTGTCTTCTCACACGGTTTGGTGTGGGAATCATGTGTGAAGTTGTAATGTCAAACACAAACGATATATACAAACCATGTGCCATACACAACAGAGTGTGATAAGTAGTTCCCGACCGTTATCAGATCCCCACAGTTTTCCCATTTCCCCAAATCCCTGGATAGGATCAAATCCCTAGCCCCCAAATTTCGTGTGAGGTGCCGACATTGGGGGGAATGGAGATGAGTGGTGTTGATGGTTTTGAAGCGGCTGCTCTGGCTCATATTATCGCTCTGGCAGCGCGATGGGCGCCGCCGCCACAATGGCGGTCACCGTGGAGCACTTGCCTAAGGTCATCAGAAGGCTGATGTACTACGGATCTGAATTGTCTTGTGAGGTTCTAATCAATTCCGATCTTTTTTAGCATGTCCAAAGTAGCTCTCTGCTCAATTCATCATGAATTGACCCCCATCCCACATAGGAAAGCGATCAACCATCGAAACCAGAGTATGACTCCAGATTCCCACATTATGAGTTTGACCCCCAGTTTTGCGCCACTGAGAAGTACCAAAAGCTGTGTTGTGTGCACAGACACACTCACTCTTGACATGTATGCATGGAGGGATTCGACATGGCAGACGGTTTCTTAGTTGCCCCTTAGAGGTTAGTGCTAGGTTCATCATTTAAGTTGAATTAATGCCCTCGCTCATCCTGAACATTTAACATTGGTAGGGATATGAGGTTTGTGCCTTTGTTAACTGGTTGGATGATGAATGGCATGCCAGGGCTTGGAGTGTTATAACCAAGGTTGCAGAAGATAACGTAAAGCTGGAGAAGAAACTGACTGATCTAGAGTGTACAATCACTATGATGAAGCAAGCAAGAATCAATCATAGGCAATAGATGAAAGGAAGAGACAAGAAGGAACTAGCATGTGTAGTTGTAGTTGTCGCATTAGCCATCTTTTATGCATTGTTTGTAATGATGATTAGGGGCTTTGTTTGATTATTACTGATTACATCAATAAGAAGAGCTCATCTATTTCTTGCCAACTCTCCTATGAAAAATGTTTGTTTCACATTTGAATGCTAGAACTCATGTGCTTAATTATCACACTGAGAACTCTGCAACCACGGGAATTTGAAGTGACTAGGTACTAATTATCACATTGAGAACTCTGCAACTCGCGTGCTTAATTATACCAGGATCCTAACCGCCTGCCAAGGCGCCAATATAATCCATCAATCCCCCTGTCGGGGTACACAAGCAGGGGCGTATGTTTTCCCCTAACTTGTTCACGGACGGCAAGCCACCCGCCCAACAAGGTTACAACACCCAAGACAAGACCAAGTCAAGTTAAAGAAGCAAGATACCACTAAGGGAAAACCTTTCTTGCCGGGCAAGCGAGCCTGGTAAGACCGGGGTTACCCCGGAAGCAAGCCTCAAGACCGTCCCGGCAGGCCTGCTGGGGCTTGCGGAGGCAAACTACTCCACCAAGGCTCCACCGCACCACCTCACAGCAACGCAAGTCATCGATCGGTGCGGTGTCAAGCCCCCAAGTGACTAAGTGGCTGTTTCTCACCACATGGCAGCCACTTTCTATGGAAATCACTTCTAAATGATACGCATGCAGCGACGTGTCACGCAGATAGGAGAGAATGTGGTCGGGCAGCCCCGCAAGGCTTGCTGGGCAAGCCTTGATGTGACACTAAGAGGCGCATTTAATGCGCTCTGCCCTGTCTGCAGAGTTAGGTATGACAGAACTGTTTTCTATCTAATCAGTGCATAATGGCTGATTTGCCACTATGGTGACCCCTTGATCTATAAAAGGAGGCCCATGGCAACAATAGAAAGGATTCGGACCCATGTACACTCGTACATGAGTAGCTGCTCTCGCCCCGAGGCAGCCTTGTTGGGCTAGAGCACTGCATTTCCACCACAATCCACCATGAATCCACCAAAGCAGGAGTAGGGTTTTATGCCTCGCGGCGGCCCAAACCTGGGTAAAACTGCCTGCGTGATCTTTGTCGTGCTGCCTAACGCTCTCCACTCTTTGTGCAATGTGCACGCTCCCCGCCAAACCAAAAGGGGATCATGGACCCACAGGTGGTCGTGGTTTCCCACGGCATCTTTGGCGCTTCAAGTAGGGGGCATGTGCTTGTGTGAACCCGAGAACTGTATGTAGCGTGTCATCTTCGTCATCAATCTCTTCGTCGACGGCTTCATCATCTGCGAAGACCAAGAAAAGATGGGGGTGATGGGAGCAGGGGGAGCGATGTCGCTTCCCCCGCACCCTGTTTAATCTCCATCACCCCCCGGCCACAGCTGCTGCGGCGGGGAGAGTCAGTAATAATAGTGGCGGGCCAACTCTTGTGGTTCGGGCGGTCTAATCACCATGCCAGTCCCGTCCTAGGGAAAGGATTAAAGTGTATAGGTACAAGGTTTCTCTTTCTGCCCCTCCCACTCATAGACAATTGGGCCTGCTCACAGAATGAGCGGCTGCGTCGAGAATTACCAAGGAAAGACCTGTCGGGACGCATACACAAAAATATGAATGTTAAGGGCGAGCCCCTTATGACAATCATGACAATATGATACCAGTAGGCAACCAAAACATGCATAGGGACTAACCATACGAACACTGACGAGCACGCTCTAGAGGGATAAACATGCGCTTAAGATTAAGCAAAAACATCCTTTTCATGCAAGCATAAATAAAAACGGTGTCTAAACAGAGGACATGCATCATGTTTTGTTACAGGACGGCATGGAGATAAGAGTAGTTCAACACCGGGCCTGGCGACCACGTGGAGCCGTTGGGACAGAAAGGACCTTGGCAGCAAGGGGCAGCCATCTCCTCGGTGGCAGAAATGTCTGCACCTTCCGGTGGCTTGTTGAAGCCATCGGCGAGGTTGATGTCTGGATGACGGTAGGCGATGTTGCTCAGCACCATGAGGAGGGCGTCCCGGGAAAGCTTTCGGGACTCAGTCGATCAGCTCGCTGAAGAAGACCCATAGCTTGACGCTGCGGACCTCCTGCCTTCTAGCCGAAAAGACTAGCCCTTCCATGCCCATCGCTGCAGTCTGAGCAGAGGGACGCCCGGCAATGTCGATCAAGCTCTTGATCCAGAGGTTGACCTGCTCGGACTGGTTCTCGAAGTTGTCCTCTGCACCCTTCCGGAGGCGCCTTGCGGTGTCCAGATCCTTCGTCAGCTGCTGCTCATGGGCCCTGCTGGATTCTGCCGAGCTCTCCAAGGTGCCGATCATGGCCTTCAGCTCTTCAATGGTGCCATTAGCATTCTCGAGGCTTTGGCTCTTGGAGGAGAGGTGTGATTGTATATCCCTCAAAAGGATCTCTGCTCTCTGTGCCTCCTCCTTGATGGTCGAGTCCTCCTGGCACTCCCGGTAAGCTCTTCCTTCAGGTTGGCCACCTGGTCGTCGAGGTCAACCTTGACAGAAGATGCAGCGGCAAGGTCATTAGCAAGCTTCTTCAGCTGGGTGGCAGAATCAGTAGAAAGGGCATCCATGGCAGCCTTGTGTTTGTCCTCTAGCTCCTTGGTGCACTGTTGCATGACAGCTTCCAGGCCATCATCCTTGGCATGGAAGGTGGCTTCAAGTTTCTCCTCCCGGGAAGAGATATCCTACTCCCTGATGTCTAGGAGCGCTTTGCGCTCCGCCATGCGGGCCTCCCGGGCCATGACATCCTTCCTCGCCATCGAGATGGTCTCCTGCTGCTTCACCAGGACCTGGAATTGTTTGTCGTGCCAATCACGAAGCTCGTTGCCTTTGTCCCTGAACTGTTGGTCCACCTTGTTGGCGGACTTGCGCTGCTCCTTGAGCGCCTCCCACTTCCGGCTATGCCGACCCTGCATCTCCTTAAGCCTTGTCGTTGTGGACTCCATAAAAGACAAGTCCATCACGACAGCGACGGCGTCATCGACTTCCTCGACCCCTTCATACAGCGACGCCAGAATGCGCTGAAGCTCTTCATCGAGGTCCATACTCACCACCATTGACGAGTCGGGGGCTCCGAGCCCAAGTTGTGCAAGCATCAGCACCAACTGCCTCGAGGGTGGCTGCGAGGTCTCCGCCATAGTGCCGAATGAGGGGAGGGGGTCCATAGTTTGGAGGGGAACCTTCTCTTCGACCGGCGCTCCCGCCCCTGGCACGCTGACGGGGATCTGTCGTCACTGTGGTGGGCTCATGGGTACCCCTGGCAGCATGTCCCTGCTCCTCCGCGGCAGCAATCTTAGTGGCTTCATCCGCGGCATCTGTCCCTATGCTGGCCACTTCTTCCAGTAGTTCAAGTTCTTCGGCCTGAGGGGCTGCAAGTGAAGAACGGCAAGCAATAATTGAGAAACAGAGGTATCGGGAAAGCCCGAAGCATGGAACAAGTTGGTAAAAGAAGAAAGGGAAAGAAAGAGTGGGAGGGGGAGAATTACCAGGAAGAGTCTACCGGGTGGAGGCCTCAGTTTCATCGGCAACATCCGTTGTTGGGCCTTGGTTTCCATCCCCTCCCGCAGCACCCATGACGTCGTCCTGTGCGAGCTCTCCCGTTGAAGCCGTCGTCTGGGACTTCTCGACTCGATCAATAGGCAGAGTTCGTCCTTCCTGGAGGGGCTTGTCCTGGATCTCCCCTCCCCCTCCAGCTGAGAAAGCTGGGAGTTCTCCGGCATCGCTCCCCATAGTAGGGGCCAATCCCGTGCTTCCTCGTTGGGAGCTTAATGGTTGGTCGTTTGTACCGCTCCCCTCCAAGCCCGTGCCCTCCATAGTCTTCGGCAGCTCCGCACCTTGAGCCATTTGGACCGGTGGATGAGAGTCTCCGTCTCCTCCTCCTCCCCCCTATTGACAACAGCGATAAAGATCAGTCATCAAGAGTAAGCAAGCGTACTAAAGCAACTGCAAGAGAAAGGGATCATTTTCTCTTACTCCTCGACAATGAGCATGGAGTTCAGCTCAAACTCAATGGGCGGTGAGGGTGCCCGACCTCTCTTCTGGGGTGGAAGAACGGGACTCCCCGAAAACTTTGGACTCTGCATTGGCACACAGGATTTCGACGAAGACGAGTTTCGCGAGGAGCTCGAACTGAACTGGGAGCTGGAGTCAACTCTCGCAGCCGCAGATTGCTTGGCGGAAGATTAGTTGGCCTCGACAAGGTGGAAGGACTGCCGGTGCACCACATCCTGCATATTACTTTTGGAGGAGGTCGTCTTCACCTTCTTCATGGTAGGCGTAAGATCGAGGACCACCGATCCTCGGTTGGCAGCCCGCCTATGGGGGCGCTGGTCCAAGTATGGTTTGGGGTCTTGAGGACCTGCAGCAAGCCAATCCTCCTTGGCTTCCTCCGCCCCCTCACCCTCCTCTTCCTCCTGGGCCTCAGCCACTGCGGTGTACAGAGCTTCCATCCCGGAAGGCTCGTCACCGGCAGGCTCGTCTCTGGCATGCTCTGCACCGGAAGGATCCTCCCCGGCAACCTCTTATGTTGCTTGCGCCTCGCTTCCGCCTGGGAGGAACCATCATCCTCCGCCTTCTCTTCCCCCCTCGCTGCCTTCCCAGGCTTCGCCTTCGCGACAACACTTAGCACCCTGTCCTCCTCCGGTCGCTTCCTGATGTATGCCTCCTCCACCTTGGAGGTGCACTTGTACATTCTGATCTCCACCCTAGTAGCCCTTTACACTAGTGTGGAAGACCATGCGAGCTCTTCATCGAGCGTGGGCAGCTTCCAATCACCTACAACTCCGTGAGCGTTGCAATCAGCCATCCATTTCAAAATATGGTCCCTGGCAGAGCTGACGTTCATTTGGATGATGTTTGACGGTAGCTAGAGCAACCCGAAACGGCCAAATAGTTGATCACACAGCCAAGCATGGACGTAGACTGACAGGTTGTTAGCCAGGCTAGGGAGAAATCTCATCCTATCCAATGCATCCCCGTACTCCCAGGTGAACATGTCCCTCTTCTGAAGTGGTGAGATGCCACGGAGGAGAAAGTATGATCCCACGTGCTTGATAGTTACCCCAACAGCCCTTAGGCGGGGGATCCTGTTTATTGCCGGCCGGAGCCTATCATTGGAAAGGCCGAATTCCCTCCAATCATTGCCGCGCTCAATGCACTCTGTCCACGCTTGGAAAATATCTGGGGCTTTCTCATCCAGGATCCAACACCAATCTGCTCTCCATTCTTCCCATCTGCCACGTTGCAGACCTGGGAGGTAACCCTAGCTTCCCCTCGCCACTCATGGCATCGCTTATGTTCCCGGAGTGGTGGTTTTTGTTCTACACCCACAGAACAAAATAATGCATGAACAAATCAACATTGGAGGCAACTCCAATGAAGTTCTCACACCAATGGGCGAAAATAGCCATGCACGCCATTGCATTTAGCGTGAAATCCGGGAGATGGAATCCGTAGATCACCATCATTGCCTTGAAGAAATCCGAGAAGGGAGGGAAGAGGCCACAAATGAAATACATGTAGAAGAATCGGTATGAATCTGGCGGGTCCTCTTTCCCCTCCACCAGAACCTTGGCTGCTCCATGCCCTTTCAGGACTTCCCTCCCCCATAGGTATATGTACCTTACTTGCAGCACTTCGCCGTCCAGGTTCGACGGGAAGAATACGACATCCCCTCTCTGCCTCCTGTCCCTCAACGTCCGCCTCTTTCACAGTGATCGTCTGCTTTCCCTTGGGGGCGGTTTTCTTCCCCATTCCCTCAAGGCTGCGACGGGTTTGGGGAAGAGGTATCATGTGGGAGAATGGTGGAGAGTATGGTGGCGAGTATGGGCGAGGAGGAAGAGCGGTTGTTTGTCTTGCGAAAGAACATGGTGGAGGAGTGAAGCGGGCAACGAATGCGTCGTGCCCTTCCATGTTTCTCTTTCTTAAGGAAAGAACATGGGGGAGGGCGCGACTCTTCAGAAGGTTACCATTTCACATTAACTTCTATTGTCCCACTACCACACGACCCGTGGTAAATACGCGAAGTGGATGTTGGATTGACTGATTATCATGACAAATCATGGCGCGCATAGCGGTTTCTCGCCATGTGTCCATTCACTGATTGGGGGCTAACCCAACGTGCCTAGCGACACGTATGGCTCAGGCCCGGGGGCTTCTGTCAGTGTACACAAACAGGGGCGTATGTTTTCCCCTAACTTGTGCACGGACAGCAAGCCACCGGCCTGACAAGGTAACACCCAAGACCAGACAAAGCACAAGAGATCAGCTCTTTGAAGACTCAGAGTGCAGATCAAGAAGACCAACTCAAGTTAAAGAAGCAAGATACCACTAAGGGAAAACCTCTCTTGCCGGGCAGGCGAGCCTGGCAAGATCGGGGTTACCCCGGAAGCAAGCCTCAAGACCGCCCCGGCAGGCCTGCTGGGGCTTGTAGAGGCAAACTAGTCCACCAAGCCTCCACCGCACCACCGCACAGCAACGCAAGTCATCGATCTGTGTGGTATCAAGCCCCCAAGTGACTAAGTGGTTGTTTCTCGCCACATGGCAGGCACTTTCTATGAAAATCACCTCCAAATGACACCCGTCCAGTGACGTGTCATGCAGACAGGAGAGAAGGTGGCCGAGCAGCCCGGCAAGCCTTGCCGGGCAGGCCTTGATGTGACACTAAGCGGCGCATTTAATGTCCTCCCTGTGTGTAGAGTTTGGTATGATTGCATTGTTTGCTATCTAATCAGTGCATAATGATTGATTTGCCACTGTGGTGGGCCCTTGATCTATAAAAGGAGGCCCATGGCAACCATAGAATGGATTCGGACCCTTGTACACTCGCACGTGCGTAGCTGCTCTCGCCCCAAGGCAACCCTTCTGGGCTAGAGCGCTGCATTTCCACCACAATCCATCATTAATCCACCAAAGCAGGAGTAGGGTTTTACACCTCGCGGTGGCCTGAACCTGGGTAAAACTGACCGCGTGATCTCTTTCATGTTGCACAACGCTCTCCACTCTTTATGCAACGTGCTCATCCCCACGCCGAACCAAAAGGGGCTCATGGCCCCATAGGTGGTCATGGTTTCCCACGACACCCCCGCTTCAATTGACATTCCTCTTTTCTTCATAATCCACTTTAGTCTCCACTACGTCGTCACGGCCGACCGCACTACACACATACTCACACTCTGTAATCTCGCTTTCTCGTTGTTTGTATACGTACTACAGCCATGTCGAGCGACAACAAGGACGGCGGTTCCGCCAAAAGTCTGGCGCCCGATCATAAGTCAACCTTGGAATCATCACGCTCATCTTCCATGAGTCCGACATCGAGCCCTGACCTTGATTTTACCCAGATAATGGAAGGGATGCCGCCACCCAAGTTGTTGTACGATAACAAGATGGACGAGGAGCCATCGGAGGACGAAGATGATGACGATCGTGATATTTAGGAGGAATGGTCGAACAAGGAGGATGACGACAAGGACATCAACGATGATGACGATGACTGCGGCGATGAAAATCCAATAGTCAGAGGTGTACCCCGGTAGTTAAGCTACAGTAACCCTCCGGAAATGATGCCACATCACCTCGGTTAGTGTTGATAATCTCACGTTAGTTCAAAACCGGTTTGAATTCAAATTCAAAATCAAGCAAACAATAAAAGTTTTTAAATATTAAAACTAGAAATGTTCGGAGTGAGCCAAATAATGCATAGGTAATTATGGTAAAGAAACCACACTTTTATAAAAGGTTTAGATGCTTAAATGTGAATGAAACAGCAACATAACCAATATAATAAATGCCTTTTGTTACTTATAAAATGTTAAAGTATTTTATTTAGGGGTTTAAACTTTTGTAATAAAGGTATAATTAGTAATACTGATTTTGGTACAACTTTTATGTTTTTTTATAGAACTTAAATAAGATGAGACTAAAAGTAAAACAGTAAAAGGAAAATAAATAAATAAAGACAAAACAAAAAAACAAGAAAAGGGGAGCCTCCCCCACTGGGCCAACCGGCCCAGCTAGTCAGCCGGCCGACCAGCCCACTACGCCCTGGCCTATATCCCCGCTAGCCCCCCCAAACCCTAACTCCCCACCCCCACGATCCCCACTCCCTCTGTTTCCCCCTCGATCCAGATTGGGGCAACGGCGCTCCGACTCCATCGACCCGCCGACCGCGTTGCCCATCGTCCCTAGAACCCCGTCGCCGGAACCACGTCCCCGACCATCTCCAACTCGCCGGACCGCCTCCCCGTCTCCGTCGCTCGTCCCCGTCCTCCTCCCCGCCGGACTACCTCAAGCCTCGCTGCCCGATCCCCTGCTCCGAACGTGAGCACCTTCTCTTCAACCTCTCTCTTTCCCGTCACCGGATCAGCCACGCTCGCGCTCTCCTGCTCGCGCCGGCCCTCCCCCTCGCCTCGCTGCCTCGCGGTCCCCGCACCACCGCGCCCGCTCGTCGCCGGCCCCGCAGTTGACACGTCGTGCCATGCTGCTTCCGCCCGAGTGTTGCTCCCCCTGCTACGGCCACGTGCGCCTCCGCCGCGCCGAAGCCCCGACCGTGGCGCTGGCCATGCGCGGGCCATGACCTCGCCGGCTCTGCCTTCGCTCCCCTGGTAGCCCCGCCACCACCGGAGCCCCGCACCTCCGCCCACTTCTGCTGCTGCAACCCCCCCCCCTCCCCCGCATCGCTCCATCATGCCGCCGTCGCCTGCTACTGCTGCTGCTGTTGCAGTAGCTGCTGCCATTGCCTGGCACCGCCCCGACCGCCGTCGGCGCCGCTTGCCCGCATGAGCCCAGTCGGTCCACTGTTGGATTAGTGGGGATAACCCCTAGATTAGATTAAGTGCTAATGCCCCTTGTGAGTATGACTAGTGGGGCTCGCCCCCTGTTAAAAAAAGAATTTCAAAATAACTTAATTAATATTGCTTAGTTAACTAATTAACTACCTCACTAGTTCAATTAGTCAATGACAAGGAGGCCCCACCCTCCTGTTGACCAGTCAAAGTTTGACTAGTCAACTGGGTCCACTGGCCCACATGTCAGCCTTTGTGTACATTCTATGTACACAGGGCTGGGTACCCATAGCATTTTGTCTATTAATTTTGAAATACAAATAATTTGGGAAATGGATTAAATCTTTAAAAATTAATATAAAATAATCCGTAACTCGGATGAAAATACTTTCTACATGAAAGTTGCTCAGCACGACGAGACGAATCCAGATACGCAACCCGTTCGTCCACCACACACCCCTAACATATCCAACTCGCAACTTTCCCCCTCCGGTTCATCTGTCCAAAAACGCGAAACACCGGGGATAATTTCCCAGATGTTCCCCCCTTCACCGATACCACCTCATACCGCGTTAGGGCACACCTAGCATCACGCTTTGTCATGTCATGCATCGTCATGCATTTGTTTGCGATATATTTATTGTTTCTTCCCCCTCTTCTCTTGCTAGACACCGAGACCGACGCCGCTCCTACCCAGTACGACTACGGTGTTGACGACCCCTCTCTTGCCAGAACAACCAGTCAAGCCCCCCCCTTGATCACCATATATCGCCTACTCTCCTCTATACTGCTTGCATTAGAATAGTGTAGCATGTTACTGCTTTCCGTTAATCCTATTCTGATGCATAGCCTGTCCTTACTACTACTGTTGTTACCTTTACCTGCAATCCTAATGCTTAGTATAGGATGGTAGTTTATCATCAGTGGCCATACATTCTTGTCCGTCTGCCATGCTATATTATCGAGCTGTGATCACTCCGGAGGTGATCACGGGTATATACTATATACTTTATACAGGATACATGTGGTGGCTAAAGACGGGTCGGCTTGTGGAGCACCCGCGAGTGATTCACGGATTGGGGGCTGAAAGGACCTTTGTCCCAACGGCCCTCTGTGTGGATCTTTGTGGCAAAGCGAGGGCAGGTTGAGACCACCTAGGAGAGAGGTGGGCCTGGCCCTGGTCGGCGTTCGCGGTTATTTCAAAATAACACGCTTAACGAGATCTTGGTATTTGATCTGAGTCTGGCTATTGGCCTATACACACTAACCATCTACGCGGGGACAGTTATGGGCACTCGACGTCGTGGTATCAGCCGAAGCCTTCGTGACGTCAGCGACTGAGTGGCGCGCGCCGGATTGGACCGTAAGCCTGCTCTTGTATTAAGGGGGCTAGTTCTGCTTCCGGCCGCGTTCGCAACGTGCAGGTGTGCAAAGGGCGATGGGCCAACACCCCTGCGCCATAGGATTTTGACCGACGTGCTGACCTCTCTATTGTGCCTAGGTAGGGCTGCGACATGTTGATCTTACAAGGCCGGGCATGACCCAGGAAAGTGTGTCCGGCCAAATGGGATCGAGCGTGTTGGGTTATGTGGTGTACCCCTGCAGGGAAGTTAATCTATTCGAATAGCCGTGATCTTCGGTAACAGGACGACTTGGAGTTGTACCTTGACCTTATGACAACTAGAACCGGATACTTAATAAAACACACCCTTCCAAGTGCCAGATACAACCGGTGATCGCTCTCTCACAGGGCGACGAGGGGAGGATCATCGGTTAGGGTTATGCTATGCGATGCTACTTGGAGGTCTTCAGTCTACTCTCTTATACATGCTGCAAGACGAGGCTGCTAGAAGCGTAGTCTTCGAAAGGACTAGCTATCCCCCCTTATCCCGGCTTTCTGAAGTTTAGTCCACATATAATAGCCTTATTCCAGTTGATACCAATACATACATATGTAGTGTAGCTCCTTGCTTGCGAGTACTTTGGATGAGTACTCACGGTTGCTTTCTCCTTCTCTTCCCTCTATCCTTTCTACCTGGTTGTCGCAACCAAATGCTGGGGCCCAGGAGCCAGACGCCACCGTCGACGACGACTCCTACTACACCGGAGGTGCCTACTACTACGTGCTGCCCGCTGACGACGACCAGGAGTAGGTAGGAGGATCCCAGGCAGGAGGCCTGCACCTCTTTCGATCTGTATCCCAGTTTATGCTAGCCTTCTTAAGGCAAACTTGTTTAACTTATGTCTGTCCTCAGATTTTTTTGCTTCCGCTGACTCGTCTATGATCGAGCTCTTGTATTCAAGCCCTCGAGGCCCCTGGCTTGTAATATGATGCTTGTATGACTTATTTTTATTTGTAGAGTTGTGTTGTGATATCTTCCCGTGAGTCCCTGATCTTGATCGTACACGTTTGCGTGTATGATTAGTGTACAATTGAATCGGGGGCGTCACAAGAGGCAAGAAGCTTCCTCGCCAATGTGGCGTCTCAGGGCCATCCAGCAAAAACAACAAGAAGGACTAAATTAAGCAGACTGTATATCTCTGTTGTCGTTCGCTCATATTAATTTGTTATCTCTATTTCCCCTATCAATCTCATCACAAACGATTAGCAATACATATTCGACATGGATCTTTTACATTATCCCCTACTGTTGGTTTCTTTAAATGTGTGCCCCGTCGAGCACACAATTCACAACAAAAAATCGTATGCGCTGTCTATAATTATCGCACACAATTCTGATTACCGACCTATTTTTCAAGAATCACACACATCTTGTTACGCCGAATCATTTGTGTTCTTCTGGATCATCGCAAACAGTTCATTTGAGTGAAGCGTATGCCATCTATTGCACACATCTGGACTTGGGTAACAGTTTGTGTTTTTTTAATCGTCGCAAACAGTTTGTATGCATCTACTATATGCCACGTATCGCACACACAACTCTTATCTAAATTGTATTTGATGTCTGCGCCATCACACACAGTTCATTTTATTGGTGACGGTTTTATAACCATATCGTTTGTGATTCATGCATCGCACGTAGTTCGGTCGAAGGGTCTCTGATACATGTATAACGTTAGCAGCATCCTGTAGTAGTGTATCTAAAATTAGTAATATAATAGCATGAAACAATAAAAAATTATAGATACCTTGGAGACGTACCAGCATCCCCAAGCTTAATTCCTACTCGTCCTCCAGTAGGTAAATGATAAAAACAAAAATTTTGATATTGAGTGCTACATAGCATGTTTATCATTTAATCTCTTTGCAGTACAAATATTGAGAAACGATGAAGTAATTGATATCAACATAACAATATCCATGAATATAAGAACACAATCATTACCTTTTCAAAATATACGATGCTCAACTATTGTTATCCCTACTCATTTATTTATGTAAGCATGGCATGACTCTGCCTTCACCGCATAAGTATAAATCATGAGCACCCAGTGTCAAACCAAGTAATTTTATCGTACTTTTAACGCGCTTTAGCATTTTCAGCCGCCATGCACTAAATGAGCTTAAGCCATTGACATAGCACTATGGGTGGAATAGAATGTGGGGTAGAGATTAATAAAGGGAAGACAAAAAAGGAAGATAGTCTCACATCAACGCGGCTAATCAATGGGTTATGGAGATGCCCATCAATTGATGTCAATGAGAGGAGTAGGGATTGCCATGCAACAAATTCACTAAGAGCTATAAGTGTATGAAATCTAAAACTGAAAACTAAGTGGGTGTGCATCCAACTTGCTTGCTCATGAAGACCTGGGCATTTGAGGAAGCCCATCATCGAAATATATAAGCCAATTTATATAACATAAAATTCCCTCTAGCATATGAAAGTGATAACATAGGACACTCTCTATATGAAAAACATGGTGCTACTTTGAACCACAAGTGTGGAAAATGATAGTAACATTGCCCCTTCTCTCTTTTTCTCTTTTTTGATTGGGCTCTTTTTCGCCTCTTTTTTCTTTTCTTTTTTATTTATTTATTTTCTCACTGGGAAAATTCTCTAATAATGATGGTCATCATACTTCTATTTACTTACAACTCGGTATTACAACTCAATAAAAACTGAAACATATGACTCTATATGAATGCCTCTGGCAGTGTACCAGTGTGTGCAATGATACTAGCGTAACATGTATGATAATGATGAATGGTGGTTGAGCCACAAATACTATGTCAGCTATATGATCATGCAAAGCGATATGATAATGAAGATGTATGTCATAATAACAGAATGCTAGAAGTTGCATGGCAATATATCCCGGAATGGTTATGGAAATGCCAAGATAGGTGGGTATGGTGGTTGTTTCGAGGAAGATATAAGGAGGCTTATTGATATGTCTCCAACGAATCTATAATTTTTGCTTGTTCCATGTTGTTATATTATCGTTCTTGGATGTTTTACAATCATTTTACAGCAACTTTATATCATTTTTTGGGACTAACATATTGACATAGTGCCTAGTGCCAGTTGCTATTTTTTGCTTGTTTTCACTTCGCAGAAAATCAATACCAAACTGTGTCCAAACACAACGAAATTTTTTGGAGAATTTTTATGGACCAGAAGAAATAACATGGGACAAAGAAGTACCATAGGGGTGTCCCGAGGGGGCACAACATACCTAGGAGCGCCTAGGGGCCCAGGCGCGCCCTGGTGGGTTGTGCCCAACTCGGTGGCCTCCTGCACCGCCTCTTCGCCCTATAAATTCCCAAATAGTCCAAAAACCCTTGGGGAGTCGATAGATCAGAAGTTCCGCCACCACAAGCCTCTGTAGACGCGGAAATCCAATCTAGACCATCACCGATAGCCATCTTCATCATCCCGACAACCACCATGATGATGAGGGAGTAGTCCACCCTCAGGGCTGGGGGTTTGTACCAATAGCTATGTGTTTAATCTCTCTCTCTCTCTCATGTGCTTGAGATGTCACAATCTTGATGCATCGCGGGCTTTCTTAATATAGTTGGATCATATGGTGTTTTACCCTCCCTTTGAGATTTCGTTCTTATCAGATTGAATAGTTTTAGGGATTTGAGAACACTTGATGTATGTCTTGCTATGAATACACGTGGTGGCAACGGGGTATCATATTGATTCACTTGATATGTATTTTGGAACTCAACTCACGGATTCCCGAGGTGACATTGGGGTAATCTATGCATAGGGGTTGATGCGCGTTCTCGTTTGTCTTTCTCCGGTAGAAATCTTGGGGCACTCTTTGAGGTTCTTTATGTTGGATTTAGTATTATGAATTTGAAATTTCTTGATGCATATCGTATAATCAACTCACGGATACTCGTGGTGACATTGGAGTATCTAGGAGACATTAGAGTTGGTTGATGTGTATCATATGGTTTTATTTTCGTACGAACTCTTGGTTAGATCTATTGGAACGAATATCTTGGCGTTATTTTAGTATGAACTCTAGGATAGATTGATCGGAAATAATAGCTTTGAGGTGGTTTCCTACCCTACAAATAATTTATTCTTATGTTCTTCGCTAGATAGGAACTTTGGAGTGATTCTTCATTGCACGTTGAGGGATGGTTATATGATCCAATTATATTAGCATTGTTGAGATATTGCACTAGCTAAAGAACGGACCCTATGCCTCATTTTCAAGCATTGCATTAACGTTTTTGCTCCGTTTTATCAATTGCTACCTTGCTGTTTTTTATTGTTCCTATTACAAAAATCAATATCTACTATCATTACTACACTTTTATCACCATCTCTTCGCAGAACTAGTGCACCTATACAAATTACCATTGTATTTGGCGTGTTGGGGACACAAGAGACTCTTTGTTATTTTCATGCAGGGTTGATTGAGAGAGACCATCTTCATCCTACACTTCCCACAGATTGATAAACCTTAGGTCATCCACTTGAGGGAAAATTGCAACTGTCCAACAAAACTCTACGCTTGGAGGCCCAACACGAGTCTACAAGAATAAAGTTGCATAGAAGACATCAAGCTATTTTCTGGCGCCGTTGCCAAGGAGGTGAGTGCTTGAAGTTATATCTTTAGATCTTGCAATTGAATATTTTAGTTTCTTGTTTTATCACCAGTTCGGTTCATAAAAGAAAACTCCAAAAAAATGGAATTGAGGTCTTTATCATGTCTTTCTTGAAAATGATGGAAAGGAAAATTGTGCTCAATTGTTAGAGGAATAATTCTATAAAATGTTTGGCATAAATTATTTGAATGATGAGAAAGATTGCAATGTTATTAGTATGAATTCTTTGAATATCCATGATGCTAATGATATGCAAAGCTACAAGCTTGGGGATGCTATATTTGGTGAAGATGATATTATTAGTCCCCCAAGTTTTGATGAGAAATTTATTATGATGAAAGCATGCCTCATATTTATAATGATTATATTGATGAAAGTGGGTCTGGAAGAGTGTCAACTCTAGGTAGTAATGATCCCACTATTTTGGAGGGTGTTGAATCTTATTGTAATATTTATGGAAGTGGATTTGGAGAGGTCGTGACTTTATTTACTGGTGAATCCACTATTTCGGAAGAGGTTTCAATTGATTATGACAACAAAGTTCCTATCTATGATGATTATGGTGATGACATGTATGCTATAAAGAAGAATGATAACCATGAAACTTGCCATCATGATTTTAATTTTCATTCCCATGATAGTTATTTTGTTGAGTTTGCTCCCACTACTATTTATGAGAATAAATTTGCTTATGTCGAGAGTACTAAAATTTCTATGCTTGTGGACCATGAAAAGAATGCTTTATGTGATAGTTATATTGTTGAATTCATTCATGATGCTACTGAAAATTATTATGAGAGAGGAACTTATGCTTTTACATATCTCAATAATATCAAATTTCCTCTCTTTTTGTTGAAAATCTTGAAGTTTTGCTTGCTTTGCCTTCCTATGCTAGTTGATTCTTGTTCCCATAAGTTGTTTGCTCAAAAAACCTCTATTCAAAGGAAGGGGGTTAGACTTAAATGTGCTAGTCATATGCTTCATGATGCTCTCTTTTTGTTCCAATTCTTTACTTCTATGTGAGCATCATTGAAATCACCATGCCTAAGTAAAAAGGCATTAAAGAAAAACGCTTGTTGGGAGACAACTCAACATTTACCCCTACTATTTTTGTGTGCTCACATGATTAGGCTACCGTAGTAATCATGTTTTATAGCTTTTGTATCAATTAAGAACCAAGTAAGGCCATTGGGATAGTCTGGATGATAGTTGACTTGATTCTGTGCAAAAACAGAAACTTTGGCGCCCAGTAATAGAATTGATCTGCCCTGCTGGAACATGATAAATTATTTACCTTTTTTACAGATGATTTATATAAAAATTATCTACATTGTCCTAATTTTTCAGAATATTTGGAGTTATAGAAGTATGGTCAAAGTTCACATCATTACAGACTGTCCTGTTTTTGACAGATTTTGTTTTCAATGCATAGTTTGCTTGTTTTCTAGTTTCTATGTCTTATATTGCTCAATATAAATTGTGGAAATGATAAGGTACAATAGGAATTGTGTGATAACAATTATGGATCTTGTGTTTGACAGTACCAAAGTGAATGATTTGTCTTTATCATACTAACCTATCTCACGAAGTTTCATTAAATTTTGTGGGATTGAAGTTTTCATGTTTTGGGTGAGATATCGATATGAGGAAAATAAGGAGTGACAAGACCCTAAGCTTGGGGATTCTCAATGCACCCCAAGGTAATTTTCAAGGAACACCCAAGCAACTAAGCTTGGGGATGCCCTAGAAGGCATCCCCTCTTTCATCTTCAACATTATCGGTAACCTCACTTAGAGCTATATTTTTATTCATCACATGATATGAGTTTTGCTTGGAGCATAATTTTATTTTATTTGTATTTGTTTGCTGCTATTTAGAATATGTTTCATTTCAATAAAAATGTCAAGTATAGCCTTTACCATGCTTATTTTGCAAGTCCACATGTCGCCGTTTGAAAACAGAAAGTTTTCTATCATTGTCTGATTGTTCTGTAAATTGAAAACATGATAAAATCTTGAATTTTTTACACAATATGCTAAAAAAATTTCTAAAGTATGGAATTTTTTTTGGAATTTTTGGAGTTAGGGAATATATTCTTGTATTCTTATAGATTGTCCTGTTTAGACAGATTGTAGTTGTTATGTTTGCATATATTTGCTTGTTTAATGATTCTATTTGAGGATAGGACTATTAAATATGTAGATGCATTTAGTATGCAATGTTAAATAATAATTTTAGTGATTTGGTACAGTAGAGAATGATAAGGTTTTGCATTGGTTTATACTAACTTATCTCATGAGTTCTTGTTGAGTTTTGTCTGGATGAAGTTTTGAAGATTTAGGAAAATCATGATATAAAAGGAATTAAGGAGACACAAAATCTCAAGCTTGCATGCCTGCAGGTCGACTCTAGAGGATCCCCGGGTACCGAGCTCGAATTCGCCCTATAGTGAGTCGTATTACAATTCACTGGCCGTCGTTTTACAACGTCGTGACTGGGAAAACCCTGGCGTTACCTATGTTTTTGCTTCTTCACATGAGTTGTGCTATTCTTGGAATGTAATTTTATTTTGGTTTTATTTTTGTTTTAATAAAATACTTAGATCTTATAGTTTTAAATAACAGAGAGTCCTCAAATAGCTACCCATCTACTTAACTACTCACTTGATCTTCACTTATATCTTTTGGAGTAGTTTGTTATTTGCTCTAGTGCTTCACTTATATCTTTTTGAGCACGGCGTGCTTTAATATTTTTGAAGAAATTTTCTCATGCTACACTTATATTATTTTGAGAGATGAAAATTTTTATGCTCATGTTCTTCACTTAAGTTTGTTTGAGCTATCAAAAGCAACATATGAAATTAGTCCCGAAGTGATAGATATTCAAGAGGGATATAATAAAAACTTCCATCAAGATCATTGGACAAAAAACTTGATTCTTTGTAATAGTTTTATTATATGATGGTAATGATATGTGAATCATGTTGTTGAGTAATTATGCTTTAGTAGGAATATTGGTGTTAAGGTTTCTGATTCCTTATGCAAGCACGAAAGTCAATAGTTATGCAATGAAATTACATCCTACTTGTGGTGCATTATTTGGTGTTAGTTATGCTTAATGCTCGCTTATGTGATTTTTCATTTCTTGGTTGGTTGCTTCTCAATCTATTTGCTAGCCTCCACTTGTACTAAGTAGAAATACTACTTGTGCATCCAAAATCTTTAAACCCAGTTTTGCCATATGAGTCCACCATAGCTACCTATATGCGGTATTCCCATGTCGTTCTAAGCAAATTTGTATGTGCCATCTCTAATTTTCAAAATAAATATCCTTTTTGTGTGCTCTTGCCGCTCATGAAGCGACAGGGGGTGGCCAATATTTTCCATTCTAGATGTGTTGTTCTCAAGATGAGTGTTTATTCACTTGTCATTGCACGAGAGTGCAGCGGTAATAGGGATGCCCAGTCCTGAAATGAAAAAGAAACTTACTTTATGTTGTTAAATAATAAATTCCTCGGAAAGTGTTGGTATGGATGGCACCCATGGATACGGCTAGCCATGGATTGCGAAAGAATGGTGGAAAAGGAATAAACTTTATTTTTTGTTTGGGAACTGCCTATGATATATCTAGCATGCAAAGTGTTGGGAATTACTCGGTCATTTTTGTTGACGGGAAAAGTATGCCTCTCAAAAAAAATCATCTCTCAATTTAAGCTTTGAGCTATGGCACCTCTACAAATCCCTACTTCCCTCGGCGAAGGGCCTATGTATTTACTTTATGCAATTTTTATTTTTATTTGAGTATCCATCTTCTCTTATAAAGCACCAACTAAGGGGCATTATGATCGTACTTGAGCATTGGATGTAGCTAATATGCGAGTGTGTTTCATGAATGGATCAATGATTGAGCATGATGGGCTAGGGATATATTTCTTTAGTGTTGATATTTTGAAAGACATGGTTGCTTATTGATATGCTTGAGTATTGAGATCTTCATATCAAAACTAGAGTATTGCTTTGAACCATATGAAATTCCAAATGTCCATGCCATAAAAGAAAAGAATATGTGATGAACATGTTAGGAAGCATTCCACATCAAAATTCTGCTTTTGTCATTTACCTACTCAAGGACAAGTAGGAGTTAAGCTGGGGGATGCTGATACGTCTCCGACGTATCTATATTTTTTGCTTGTTCCATGTTGTTATATTATCATTCTTGGATGTTTTACAATCATTTTATAGCAACTTTATATCTTTTTTGGAACTAACCTATTGACATAGTGCCTAGTGCCAATTCTTGTTTTTTGCTTGATTTTTACATCATGGAAAATCAATGCCAAACGGAGTCCAAACGCAGCAAAACTTTTTGGAGAATTTTTATGGACTAGAAGAAACAACATGGGCCAAACAAGTACCAAAGGGGTGCCCTGAGGGGGGCACAACCCACCTGGGCGCGCCTAGGGGTCTAGGTACGCCCTGGTAGGTTGTACCCACCTCGGTGGCCTCCCGCACCGCCTCTTCACCCTATAAATTCCCAAATATTCCAAAAATCCTTGGGGAGTTGATAGATCATAAGTTCCGCCGCTGGAAGCCTCTGTAGCCACAAAAAACCAATCTAGAACCCATTCTAGAACCCTGCCGGAGGGGCAAATCATCATTGGTGGCCATCTTCATCATTGTCACACCCTAGCCAGTTCAAGCATTAGAGTGTGCATCACGTTTAAATTTATCTTAAATTTGAAATGGGGATGACAGAACCCTCAACACCCCCCTGGAACAACTAGGGTTTACTAAAAACTTTTTCAATGAACCTGAAATGCCCTTCTAAAAAGCCCACCCTTTTTGTTTTGGGTTAAAACCATTGACAAAAATGGTGCACATTTTTCTAGGACATCTTAAGGTCATTGATTAATTCTTATAGTATTTGCATTTGGGCATTTAAATGCTATAAAATATTTTAAATGCTCAAATAATCATAAACCAAAATGTTTGCTGTTGGATATATTCTAAGCAGTAGCCATGATTAATTTTATGATTTATGGAAATGCCCTGGCATTTTTAATAAAGCCCTGAAGTTACGGAAATAATAGAATAAATAAAAAACAGAAAAGGAGAGAGAGAGAAGAAACTCACCTGGCGCAACCCACCGAGCCCACCGGCTCGGCCCAGTCCACTGGCACCTGCCGGTCGTCCTCCTCCTCCCGCCAGGAGGACGAGAAGCGCGTGGCCGGCGCCCGCGGCCACACGCCGGCCACCTCCTGCTTCCGCCGACGCACTGGACGCGCCTATGAGTGCCACACACTCCCCCACGCCCTCTTTCTCCCCACTCTCCCCGTGGCCTCTTCCCCTCTCTGGCTCTCTCCCCCTTTCCGGCCGAGCGCAACCGTCGCCGCCGACAAGCACCAGCGCAGCCACCGCCATCCACTCGCTACCTCGTCGTGCCAAGAAGCACCACTGTCATCCGCTGCTTCGCCTCGACCTATCCCCGAGCGCTCGCTCGCCCCGGAGACGCTGCACCGAGCTCGTCTTCAACCTCGGTCACCGGAGATCCCCCTCGCCACCCCGCTCGCTCCAGCCCTTCCCCAAGCTCGCCGTTTGCTTCCCTGCAACCGCTCTGAGCTCCGCCACCATTTCCCCCTCTCCTCGCGCTCATCCGCGTCCTCTAACCACCATGGCCATCGAAGCCGAAGCTCGCCCCCGCCACCGCACGTCGCCGTCATGGCCACAACCACGTTGGGTCGCAACCGAGCATGACTTCGTCTTCCACGCACTCGCAGGAGCCCGTAGCACCCTCGCACGCCCCTCGCCGTGCCTGCTAACGACTAGTTCAACCTCACCCGAGCTCTGGCCACCGCCAAGGTCGATGCCGGCGACGTTTCCGGCCACCCCAGCTCCACCTACTGCCACCACTCGACGCGGCTCACTCCTCACAACACGTAGATGTTCTCCGCCGTCCTTTTGGTCGCCTGAGTGCAAAACCCAAGCCCTCCACCGCGTCTGGCCTCGCCGGCGGCTAAACACCGGCGAGTTTGACTCTGTTTGACCCCGTGTGGGCCCAGGTTGACCTCCCCCCTGAGTCTATGACAGGTGGTGCCGGCCTGCTAATTAGTTTAGGATTAGTTTTAACTAATTTTAATTAGTTTAGTCACTGACATGTTGGCCCAGGCCCCACTAACAGTTAATTAGCACTAATATAATTCTGATAATTAGCTAAGACACTGACAGACAGGGCCCACCAGTCAGGTTTGAACTGGCCGACCCAGTTGACCCGCTGACATCACACCTATGTCATGCTGACGCATTAATTCAATTACTGGAATTATTCTTATATAGGAAATTCCAGAAAATAGCGAAAACTTCTAAAAACCATAGAAAATCAACCATAGCTCCAAATCAAACAAGTTATATATGAAAAAGGATCAGAAAAATTCAATCTATCCATATGTAATGGTTTCATGCATGACAAAACAAGTTAACCTTGCTGTTTAAGCAGAATAACATAATACACTAATAAGGCTATGTTAAATGAGCTAACTTTTGAATCTTTGATTCAAATGAGCTCATTCCTTTCTGTTTTAGCTTGCATTAGGCCAAGACACTTTCATTTTGCCATGTCATAGCATGCATCATATTGTTGCATATTGTCATGTGTTGATCATGTTCAGTGTGTCTTTCGTGGTAGGTTCTGCCTCTGAGGATAACCCCGAGTATCCGTCTGAAGGGCAGTACCCTACTACCACTACAACAGGCAAGCAACCCATTGATCATTCCGATACAAACCCATGTTCTCGCTTCTGCTCTTGTTTACTGCATTAAGACAACGCGATTCAAACTGCTGTGTGCTACGGTAGTTGAACCCTTATCCTCTGCATGACCTGTCATTGCCACAGTAACTAGATGAAACCCACTAGCATGTGTAGGAGTTGATTGAGCCATATTTGTGTTTCCTACCTTGCTATGCCTGCTATGCTTAGAGTTGTGTCAGGTCTGGTTCATTTGGGTGATGGGCTAGAGTGAAATGATTATGTCGGTAATGTTAGGGATGTGTTGAACATGTTTTGGTAAAGGTATCGATGAGAGGCCACGTAGGAGTACGTGGTGGGTTGTTTCATTGAGGCCGTCCATAAGAACTGAGATATGTATGTGTGATTTTAAGAATCAGCTACTACCATGCATTGGGATCCTTAATTCACCCTCTCGACTACTTAATCATCCTAGTAATCTGTCTAGGAGTTGCAATTAGTTTCTGGTGTTTGTAGGTAATGTGTTGGCGGCCGTCGTAGCGCTGACCCTAGGGGTGGGCTATGTTGCGGTAGATACACCGTGGCACAGTGTATCGAGTCACCCGTTTGGTGTCTCTGGAACCCTGTTCACATCGTTCGGGGCCGTATGTGGAAACCTCGGCCGGACTCCCTGTGGATGGAACCTGGATAGGCGATAAACCTGGACTAGAGGCTTGAGTGCTTAGGTAGGCCGTGGCCGACACCCTCGTAGGGCTTCCACTTGAAGGTTGCCGAGTACATGTCGTGTAAACGTCGGTAAGTGGTGAAAGCGTGTATGAAGAAGTACACCCCTGCAGGGTATAAACTATTCGAATAGTCACGTCCGCGGTAAAGGACTACTTGGTTGCCTATACAGTTCATAGACAAGCTAATGGATACTACTAAAAGACTCAAGATAAGTGTGAGTACCGAGGATGGCCCTCTCATAGGATGACGAGGGAGAATCCCCGGTGGAGTATTGTGTTGGTGATTAGTGGACTCTTGTGCGAAAAACTATTTTACTAGTGGAGTTCCATAGGATAGCTTAGCCAAGAGTCAAAGCTGGCTTGCTGCAATAACTCCACCACCTTCTTGGGAATGAGCATGTATAGTAGGTTCTGATGTAAGACTTGCTGAGTATCTTTGTACTCATGTTTGCTTAATTACTGTTTTTAGACGACAACATCGCCCCCTCCGATGGGTTTTATGTAGACCTTGATGTCGACGAGTGACTAGCCACCCAGGTGGTGATCCTGGCCATGGAGGGCCCTATGTAGATAGAAAGGCTTCGAGAAGCCTTCTTGCTTTCTAGTGTTTGTACTCAGACTATTTGCTTCCGCATGTGCTTGTATGCTTGTATGACTTGAGTGTTGGGTCATGTGACCCCTACCTGTATGAACATGTTATGTATGGCTCTCTTGAGCCTTTAAATAAAGTACTTGAGTTGTAGAGTTTTGTTGTGATGCCATGTTGTATTTACTCATATCGGGCATATTGTGTGTATGATTGAAATGCTTGGTATGAGTGGGATCCGACAATCTAGTTGTTTATCCATGGCAGCCTTTCTTATGGGGAAATGTAGTCTAGTGTTTCTCGAGCCATAGTAGTCCGCTACAGCCCGGTTCACCGGAGTCCTGCTAGCCCAGCACTACTGCTCAGGACACTTGACTGGCCGGCATGTGTTTCACTTCGTTCCTATGTCTGTCCCTTCGGGGAAATGTCACGCGGTGACATCCGGAGCCCTGCCTAGCCTGCTACAGCCCGGGTTCCCCGGAGTCCTGTTAGCCCAGTGCTACAGCCTGGATTCACTCGCTGATGACCGAGATGCCTGATGTGATTCATGTATGCCTGTCTCCATAGGTCTGCGCCGCTTTGGGTTCACGACTAGCCATGTCGGCCCGGGTTCTCTGTCATATGGATGCTAGCGACACTATCATATACGTGAGCCTAAAGGCGCAAATGTTCCCGGGCCATTGTAAGGCGACACCCGTGGGAATACCGTGCGTGAGGCCGCAATGTGATATGAGGTGTTACCGGCTAGATCGATGTGACTTGGAATCGGGGTCCTGACAGCGTTGGTATCAGAGCCGGACTGCCTGTAGGTTCGTTGAGCCAAACTGGTCGATGTCGAGTCTAGAAATGCTTTAGTTATATGTAGGGGAATTGATTGTGGGAGGGAATGTAAGGCTCTTTTACTTCTTTACCTTATGCCCTATGATCTGAGTCATTCTCTTCTCATTCAACGTGGGTTAAGGACTTGGCTGTCTTCTTCTATCAGGTTCACGTGTTACTATTCCGTAGTACCTTATAGGATTGTTGTTACAAGCCTTAGTACAGTTTATACTACTTTTAGTATGTTGTCAGTTGAATCAGAACCTTGATATGATGTTGTTGAGTGGTATTGCAAACTGTTGTGGATGTCTCAAATCCTTTTCTGAGCATTTACAGCTATTATGATGTCCAATTTTCCCTAGAAATTCTAATGCCTTTGCATTGTGGTTGTGCTTTCAGATGGCCACTCGTGCTCAAAACCAAGTGGTTCGCCTGACCTGGTGCCTTGATGTGCCCGGTCATACTGCTATGTTAGTCCGGGCAATGACCGAGACGGGTTACCGTTGGTATCCCGAATACACTGTCGAAGAGCAATTCCGAGATTTCAACCAGAGCCAGTACCTCTTTACCATCAGGATATATCCCTCTTATCCTGGAGCCACTGAGCCCCTTCACTGTTCCTATGGACTCGGGGTTACTGTTGAGATGGCTGTGCAGGATGCTGCCTATTCCATGATGACCATCATGCGAGTCCGGACTGGCCTACTTCGGAACACCGACTTCCGTTATATGCCAGCTTCACTTCCGGGAGTGCAAGGGTATCTCCAGTCTATCTATGTTGATCCCGCACATGAGGAGTCACTACTCCGCACCACTGCCGAGATGCTCGAGGATAAGGACCGCGAAAATCGGGCCTTGCGTATGGAGCTTTTTAACTCTCGTGCTGATCACTTGGCCACTTTGACTCGGTTTGCACCGGCAGTACAAGTAGGATACATGGATCTGAGGGATCTGTACCCTGTACGGTCTGGATTGCCGGATTGTATGGAGTGGCGCGATGTGGGAGGCATCACCCCACCTCATGGTCCCCGTCTGCCACCACCTGTGGGACCAAGGCCACATCCGAGTCCCTTTGGTCCGCAGGTTCCGCAGGACCGTCTATTCCCAGATGATCATGTTCCACTTCCAGGTTTTGGTGGCGACTTCTATGAGGATTACTACGGACCCGTCTGAGCTAGTAGTAGTTTCACTAGTATTGTAGTAGTTGTATCTCCACTGTCTTGCGTGACTTGTGGAATATGACTTAGGAGTAATCAATTCCGCAGGAGTAGACAAATAATGTATAGGAGCTTGGAATGCCTCCGATGAGATGTAATATCTTTCACCATAGTTGTACTCTAGCCCGGGCTTGTTCTAAACTATGTACGGTGTGTATGACCAATGGTATATATATGGCAGTTTCTATATTACCATGCCGTGCAATGAACATCTCTACATTCCGTGTTATCCATTACATTCTGCACTTCCTTGCTAAGTTTGTGCCATCCTTATATAAACCGTTGTCTTGTTTTCTCCTAGGATGGTCAACACCCGCAGCAACCCTGCTGCCCCGGAGCAGGGGGGAAGCCAGTGCAGCTAGGGGTGAAAATCTGCCTCACCCGCCTTCTCTGGCCGAAGTGATGCTGGAAGCGGAAAGAAACAAGCGTGATACTAACCGCCTGTTAGAGCGGACTGAGCAGAACACTACACGCCATCAGCAAAATGACTTGGTGTCAATCAATGACTTTATCAAGCTGTACCCACCAAAGTTTAACCATTCCGTCGAGCCTCTCGACGCGGATGACTGGCTTCGTAGCATCACCCACATGCTACGTTCTGCCAACGTAGCCGAAGCTGACAAGGTTACTTATGCTGCCTATCACCTCGAAGGCCCTGCTAGCCTTTGGTGGGAAAACTTTGAAGCTATGGGCCCGGTCAGCCAAATCACTACTTGAGCTGAATTCAGTGAGGCTTTCCGTGAGCATCACATTCCGGAAGGTCTCATGGATCGCAAGAGGGAGGAGTTCTGCAATTTCACCCGAGGAAGACTGATTGTGGATGCATATAGTCATGAATTTGGGAATCTGACACGATATGCTCCTGAAGAAGTATCTACCGACGCTAAGAAGCAGGCAAGGTTCCGCAAGGGACTTAGCCCTGAGCTTCGCCGCGATCTTCGTCTGCACGACTGCACTTCCTTTCAGAAGTTGGTCAATAAAGCCATCAGTGCTGAGTCAGGCCAGTCTGACTATGACGCTTCACGCAAGCACTCTCGTGATTTTGGCTCTTCATCCGGCTCTGGATCCCAGAAGCGCCGGGTGTGGATTCCAAGCACGGCACTGCCACCCAGGTTCATTCCGAGGCCATCCTTTGAGGCGCCTCGTTGCAACCAGCAGTTTGCACCGCCCAAGCCCTATGGTGGCCCCGCTGCTAATGTTGCTCCATGTCCCAATGTGGTGACGTGTTTCAAGTGTGGAGAGCCGGGTCACTATAGCCGAGAGTGTCCCTAGAACAACAACTCCAATCAATCTGGAAAGTCTGTTGGTCGTGGTAAGCCAGCGGGAAAGACATTCTACGCCAAGCCGGTCACCACTGCACGTGGCCATGTCAACTATGTCTCAGCCGAGGAGGCTCACGAGGATCCTAACGTCATCCTTGGTACGCTCCTTGTTAACTGCCATCCGGCAGCTGTTCTTTTCGATACTGGAGCATCTCATTCATTCATATCTGAGAACTATGCTCGATTTCATAACACGACATTCTGTGACATGCCCACTTCCATGGTAATTCAAACTCCGGGTTAAAAATGGCAAACTTCTAGAGTAAGCCATGGGAACGAAATTCTTGTCGATAGACTTGTCTTCCTTGCATCCTTAATAGCTCTCAAGTCCTCGAACATAAACATCATCTTGGGTATGGACTGGATGTCAGCTCATTATGCTAAGATTGATTATGCCACTAGAACCATTCAACTTACTCATCCATCGGGCAAGACAGTCAATGTCTTAACTCGAGTGGCCAAGCGCCAGCTCTACTCCCTAAATGCCAACCCCCTTCCAGACCTTGAGGATGTTCTGGTAGTCCGGGACTTCCCGGATGTCTTTCCAGAAGAACTGCCAGGTGTTCCACCTGACAGGGATGTCGAGTTCATGATAGACCTTGTTCCAGGAACCGTTCCAATTTCTAGGAGACCCTATAAGATGGCACCCTTAGAACTAGCCGAGCTTAAGAACCAACTCGATGAGTCCTTGGAAAAGGGTTTCATCCGTCCTAGTTCCTCTCCTTGGGCTTGCCCCGTCCTCTTCGTCAAAAAGAAGGATGGAACGGATCGGATGGTTGTAGATTACCGACCTGTCAACTTGGTCACTATCAAGAACAAGTATCCGCTTCCCAGGATCAACGATCTGTATGATCAGCTCGCTGGATCCTCAATCTTTTCCAAGATGGATTTGAGGTTGGGCTACCATCAAATCAAAATCAGAAACGGGGACATTCCCAAAATGGCCTTTGTTACTCGTTATGGCCAATACGAGTACACCGTTATGTCCTTCGGTTTAACCAATGCCCCAGCCACCTTCTCACGGTTAATGAACTCGGTCTTCATGGAGTATTTGGATAAATTTGTCGTAGTTTACCTCGATGACATACTCATCTACTCCAAGAATGAAGAGGAACATGCCGAACATCTAAGGCTGGTATTGACGAAACTTCGTGAGCATCACCTTTATGCCAAATTCTCCAAGTGTGAATTTTGGTTTCTAGAAGTGACCTATTTAGGCCATGTAATCTCTAGTAAGGGTATTGCTGTCAATCCCGAGCGAGTTCAAGCCATCCTTGATTGGACTCCACCTGAGACGGTCAAGCAAGTTCGGAGCTTCCTTGGCTTAGCGAGCTATTGTCGCCGCTTCGTCGAGAATTTCTCCAAGGTTGCTAAACCTCTAACTGAACTCCTCAAGAAAGATAAAAAGTTCGAGTGGACCCCACAGTGCGAGTATAGCTTTCAGGAACTGAAAAGACGCCTGACATCTGCTCCCGTACTGGTACCACCAGATTTCTCCAAGGACTTTATTATCTATTACGACGCCTCGCGACAAGGACTAGGTTGCATACTCATGCAATACCGTCAAGTAATTGCCTATGCTTCATGATAATTACACCCACATGAGGAAAACTATCCCACATATGATCGAGAGCTTGCAGCTGTAGTCCATGCACTCAAAACATGGCGACATTACCTCCTCGGTAATCGTTGCGAGATCTTCACCGATCACCAAATCTTGAAATATATCTTCACCCAACCGGATTTGAATCTTAGGCAACGATGTTGGGTCGAGTTGATCTCGGATTACGACTTAGGAATAACTTACAACCCGGGTAAAGCCAATGTCATGGCTGATGCACTAAGTCGTAAGTCCTATTGTAACAATCTGATGTTACAACAAAGTCAACCACTTCTCCATGAGGAATTTCATAAGCTTAATCTTCACATTGTTCCTCGAGGATTCCTATCGACCCTGGTGGCGAAGCCTAACCTTATGGATCAGATAATAACCGCCCAGCGGTATGATAAAGGCATATCCCGGATTAAGGAAAAAATTGCTAGCGAAGTTGCTAAATGTTTTTCCATGGATGAGCGAAGTGTTGTCTTCTTCGAAAACCGCTTGGTGGTTCCCAAGAAATAACATCTACGCCAGTTGATTCTTAAGGAAGCTCATGAATCCCCACTCACCATTCATCCCGGTAGTACTAAAATGTATCAAGACCTACGCCAGAGGTTTTGGTGGACTAGGATGAAGAGAGAAATCGCTCAATACATTGCTAATTGCGACGTTTGTGGTCGTGTTAAAGCAGAGCATCAACGGCCTGCTGGCACCCTTCAACCTTTGGCTATTCCTGAGTGGAAATGGGATAAAATCAGTATGGATTTCATTACTGGGTTTCCCAGGACCAAGAGAGGGAATAATGCCATCTTCGTCGTGATCGGCCGTCTTTCCAAAGTAGCCCATTTCCTACCTGTTCGCGAGAGTATCACCGCTAGCCAGCTAGCTGATTTATACATCTCCCGAATAGTGTCTCTTCATGGTGTCCCATTGGAAATTAACTCAGACCGTGGGAGTCTCTTCACCTCTCGATTTTGGGAATGTTTCCAAAATGCTATGGGAACTCGTCCCTCTTTTAGCACCGCCTTCCATCCTCAATCAAGTGGTCAAGTAGAGCGAGTCAATCAAATTCTGGAAGATATGCTCCCAGCTTCTGTCCTCTCGTTCGGAATTGGTTGGGAGAAATGCCTTCCATTCGCGGAGTTTGCTTATAACAATAGTTATCAAGCTAGCTTGGGCAAAGCTCCTTTGGAAGTTCTCTATGGACGAAAATGTCGAACGCCTCTTAACTGGTCAGAAACCAGGGAAAGACAACTCTTTGGCCCAGATATGATTCAGGAAGCAGAAGAGCAGGTTCGCGTTATTCGTGAGAAATTGAAAACAGCCCAATCTCATCAAAAGAGCCAATATGATCGTAAAAATAATCTCATGACTTATGAGGTCGGCGAGAAGGCTTACCTTCGGGTTACTCCGTTAAAGGGAACCCATCGTTTCGGTATCAAAGGAAAATTGGCTCCTCGTTACATCGGACCCTTTCGCATTCTTGCCAAACGAGGAGAAGTTGCCTACCAATTGGAACTACCTTTGCATCTTTCCAGAGTCCACGATGTCTTCCACGTTTCACAACTCAGGAGTTGCTTCGCGGATCCTATCCGTGGAGTGGACCATGAAACGCTTGATCTATAAGATAACCTCTCGTACCACTCGACGCCATAATATCAAGTTTCTCAAGGTTCAATGGTCACACCATTCCGAAAAGGAAGACACTTGGGAAAGGGAGGATCGTCTTCGACTCGAGTACCCCACCTTCTTCCCGGAGGATCCTAAATCTCGGGACGAGATTCTTTTGAGTGGGGGTGAGTTGTCACACCCTAGCCAGTTCAAGCATTAGAGTGTGCATCATGTTTAAATTTATCTTAAATTTGAAATGGGGATGACAGAACCACCAGCACCCCCCTGGAACAACTAGGGTTTACTAATAAATTTTTCAATGAACCTGAAATGCCCTTCTAAAAAGCCCACCCTTTTTGTTTTGGGTTAAAACCTTTGACAAAAATGGTGCACATTTTTCTAGGACATCTTAAGGTCATTGGACTAATTCTTATAGTATTTGCATTTGGGCATTTAAATGCTATAAAATATTTTAAATGCTCAAATAATCATAAACCAAAATGTTTGCTGTTGGATATATTCTAAGCAGTAGCCATGATTAATTTTATGATTTATGGAAATGCCTTGGCATTTTTAATAAACCCCGGAAGTTACAGAAATAATGGAATAAATAAAAAACAGAAAAGGAGAGAGAGAAGAAACTCACCTGGCGCAGCCCACCGAGCCCACCGGCTCGGCCCAGTCCACTGGAACCTGCCAGTCGTCCTCCTCCTCCCGCCAGGAGGACGAGAAGCGTGTGGCCGGCGCCCGCGGCCACACGCCGGCCACCTCCTGCTTCCGCCGACGCCCTGGACGCGCTTATGAGTGCCACGCACTCCCCCACGCCCCCCTCTCTTTCTCCCCACTCTCCCCGTGGCCTCTTCCCCTCTCTAGCTCTCTCCCCCTTTCCGGCCGAGCACAACCGTCGCTGCCGACAAGCACCAGCGCAGCCACCGCCATCCACTCACTGCCTCGCCGTGGCAAGAAGCACCACCGTCATCCGCTGCTTCGCCTCGACCAATCCCCGAGCGCTCGCTCGCCCCGGAGACGCTGCACCGAGCTCGTCTTCAACCTCGGTCACCGGAGATCCCCCTCGCCGCCCCGCTCGCTCCAGCCCTTCCCCAAGCTCATAGTTCGCTTCCCTGCAACCGCTGTGACCTCCACAACCGTTTCCCCCTCTCCTCGCGCTCGTTCGGGTCCTCTAACCACCACGGCCATCGAAGCCGAAGCTCGCCGCCGCCACCGCACGTCGCTGTCGTGGCCACAGCCACGTTGGGTCGCAACCGAGCACGCCTTCGTCTTCCACGCACTCGCAGGAGCCCGTAGCACCCCCGCACGCCCCTCGCCGTGCCTGCTAACGACTAGTTCAACCTCACCGGAGCTCCGGCCGCCGCCAAGGTCGAGGCCGGCGACGTTTTCGGCCACCCCAGCTCCACCTACTGCCACCACTCGATGCGGCTCACTCCCCGCAACACGTAGATGTTCTCCGCCGTCCTTTTGGTCGCCGGAGTGCAAAACCCGAGCCCTTCGCCGCGTCTGGCCTCGCCGGCGGCTAAACGCCGGCGGCTAAAAACTGGCGAGTTTGACTCTGTTTGACCCGTGTGGGCCCAGGTTGACCTCCCCCCTGAGTCTATGATAGGTGGGGCCGGCATGCTAATTAGTTTAGGATTAGTTTTATCTAATTTTAATTAGTTTAGTGACATGTGGGCCCAGGCCCCACTGATAGTTAATTAGCACTAATATAATTCTGATAATTAGCTGAGACACTAACAGACCGGGCCCACCTGATAATCATAGAAAACCAACCATAGCTCCAAATCAAACAAGTTATATATGAAAAATGATCAGAAAAATTCAATCTATCCATCTGTAATGGTTTCATGCATGACAAAACAAGTTGACCTTGTTGTTTAAGCAGAATAAGATAATACACTAATAAGGCTATGTTAAATGAGCTAACGTTTGAATCTTTGATTCAAATGAGCTCATTCCTTTTTGTTTTAGCTTGCATTAGGCCAAGACAGTTTCATTTTGCCATGTCATAGCATGCATCATATTGTTGCATATTGTCATGTGTTGATCATGTTCGGTGTGTCTTTCGTCGTAGGTTCTGCCTCCGAGGATAACCCCGAGTATTCGTTTGAAGGGCAGTACCCTACTACCACTACAACAGGCAAGCAACCCATTGATCATTCCGATACAAACCCATGTTCTCGCTTCTGCTCTTGTTTACTGCATTAAGACAACGCGATTCAAACTGCTGTGTGCTACGATAGTTGAACCCTTATCGTCTGCATGACCTGTCATTGCCACAGTAACTAGATGAAACCCACTAGCATGTGTAGGAGTTGATTGAGCCATGTTTGTGTTTCCTACCTTGCTATGCCTGCTATGCTTAGAGTTGTGTCAGGTCTGGTTCATTTGGGTGATGGGCTAGAGTGAAATGATTATGTCGGTAATGTGAGGGATGTGTTGAACATGTTTTGGTAAAGGTATTCATGAGAGGCCATGCAGGAGTACATGGTGGGTTGTTTCATTGAGGCCGTCCATAAGAACTGAGATCTGTATGTGTGATTTTAAGAATCAGCTACTACCATGCATTGGGATCCTTAATTGACCCTCTCGGCTTCTTAATCATCCTAGTACTCTGTCCAGGAGTTGCAATTAGTTTCTGGTGTTTGTAGGTTATGTGTTGGCGGCCGTGCATAGCGCTGACCCAAGGGGTGGGCTATGTTGCGGTAGATACACCGTGACACGGTGTACCGAGTCACCCGTTTGGTGTCTCGGGAACCCTGTTCACATCGTTCGGGGCGTGGAAACCTCGGCCGGACTCCCTGCGGATGGAACCTGGATAGGCGATAAACCTGGACAAGAGGCTTGAGTGCTTAGGTAGGCCGTGGCTGACACCCTCGTTGGGCTTCCTCTTGAAGGTTGCCGAGTACATGTCGTGTAAACGGCGGTAAGTGGTGAAAGCGTGTATGAAGAAGTACACCCCTACAGGGTATAAACTGTTCGAATAGTCGCGTCCGCGGTAAAGGACTACTTGGTTGCCTATACAGTTCATAGACAAGCTAATGGATACTACTAAAAGACTCAAGATAAGTGTGAGTACCGAGGATGGCCCTCTCGTAGGATGACGAGGGAGAATCCCCGGAGGAATATTGTGTTGGTGATTAGTGGACTCATGTGCGAAAAAATATTTTACTAGTGGAGTTCCGTAGGATAGCTTAGCCGAGAGTCAAAGCTGGCTTGCTGCAATAACTCCACCACCTTCTTGAGAATGAGAATGTATAGTAGGTTCTGATGTAAGACTTGCTGAGTACCTTTGTACTCATGTTTGCTTAATTACTGTTTTCAGACGACAACACCGCCCCCTCTGATGGGTTTTATGTAGACCTTGATGTCGATGAGTGACTAGCCACCCAGGTGGTGATCCTGGCCATGGAGGGCCCTATGTAGATAGACAGGCTTCGAGAAGCCTTCTTGCTTTCTAGTGTCTGTACTCAGACTATTTGCTTCCGCATGTGCCTGTATGCTTGTATGACCTGAGTGTTGGGTCATGTGACCCCTACCTGTATGAACATGTTATGTATGGCTCTCTTGAGCCTTTAAATAAAGTAGTTGTGTTGTAGAGTTTTGTTGTGATGCCATGTTGTATTTACTCATATCGGGCATATTGTGTGTATGATTGAAATGCTTGGTATGAGTGGGATCCGACAATCTAGTTGTTTATCCTTGGCAGCCTTTCTTATGAGGAAATGTAGTCTAGTGTTTCTCGAGCCATAGTAGTCCGCTACAGCCCGGTTCACCGGAGTCCTGCTAGCCCAACACTACTGCTCAGGACACTTGACTGGCCGGCATGTGTTTCACTTCGTTCCTATGTCTGTCCCTTCGGGGAAATGTCCCGGGTTCCCCGGAGCCCTATTGGCCCACTTCTACAGCCCGGATTCACTCGCTGATGACCGACATGCTTGATGTGATTCATGTATGCCTATCTCCATAGGTCTGCGCCGCTTTGGGTTCACGACTAGCCATGTCGGCCCGGGATCTCTGTCATATGGATGCTAGCGACACTATCATATACGTGAGCCAAAAGGCCCAAACGGTCCCGGGCCATGGTAAGGCGACACCCGTGGGAATACCGTGCGTGAGGCCGCAATGTGATATGAGGTGTTACCGGCTAGATCGATGTGACTTGGAATCGGGGTCCTGACAATCATCCCGGCACCCAGCATGATAAGGACGGAGTCACTACTAGGGACAACCTTATACACAGAATGTTACCAGTAGCGCTGTACAAAATCAAACGCTACTGCTAATTAGTAGCAGCGCGCGTAAATAAACTGCGCTACTGCTACGACTTTTGCAGTAGCGCGTATTGGCGAAAAGCGTCGTTGCTATGTTTGAACTGGGCACACATGGCTAGCCCAACCTAGCAGTAGCGCGTATACTGGCCCAGCGCTACTGCTACGCTCCTTAGCTGTAGCGCTCTTACGTGTAAGGCACTGCTGCTAACGGAAATAAAATAAAGTGAAAAACAAGTAGAAAAGTAAATGAAAATGAAAGAAATAGAAAAAGGAGAAAGGAAAAAATAAAATGTAAAGAAAAAAGGAAAAAGGAGAAAGGAATAGCAGTAGCGGGTTTCAGTAAACGCGCTATAGCTAACATAGCTATAGCGCGTTTCCGGAAACTCGCTACCGTTACGTTTCACTTAAACAGCGGTTTCCCCCCCCCCCCGCCCCTGGCCACCACTTCTTCCCCAAATCCCTCGCCCTCGCCGCCATGTCCCCAAATCACTGTCGCCCACTTCGCCGCCGTCTCCTGCCGGCGTGGGACGCCCGCAACCTCACCGTCTCCCCCCGAGGTCGCCGTCATCCTCAGCACTGCCGCCCGAGGACGCCCTCAACCTCACCGCCGCCGCCCGAGGCCGCCCTCGACGTCACCGTCGGCGCCCTCCACCTCACCGCCGCCTGAGCCCGCCCAGGACCGCCGTTGCCCGTGCCCGAGACCGCCCTCTCTCCCCTCTCTGTAAGTCCCCCACCCCTCCCCCCACTCATCTCTCTCTGCATTTTAGAGAAAAAATTAGTAGAGCAAAAGTTAGTTAGGGCAGTAGGGTTTAATTAGTGTAGATGCTGCTTGTATAGTATATAGTGATACTAGTAGATGTTAATTAGGTTAGGGCATTAGTGGTACTAGTAGATGTTAATTAGATGTTTTTCGGTTAGGGCACTAGAGTTTTGCTAGGTTAAGTAGGTTAGTAGTGTTGCTAGTAGTAGTGGTACAGTAGGTTAATTAGGTGATGTTTAATGAATAACCTAAATGGATGAAATTAGTAGTTAACTGAAATTTTTTTCCTTTCATCATTATAGAGCACTAAAGTTAACTGAATTTTGTTCTATTAGTAGTTAAATGAATTTTCTTCTACACTTTGTTTTTGAATTAGCTTGCGAAATTTGGACATGTGGTTGCTCGTGTATATTTGGACACTATTTCCAGGGAATGATGCTTAGTGGCCTATGTTTTGCCGGAATGTTGATTCATTTCTTTTCCAGCAAATTTCAGGTTCTCGATTTGTCCACTTTTTAGCAAAGTTCATGCCGAAATTTTCTGTGAATTTCGGCATGACTTGTGCTACAAACTAGGACATATCGAGTGCCCGTGATTTGCCGCACCAGGAAGGAGTCAACATTCTAGCAAAACAATAGGCCTTTTTTATGTCATTATTTATTTTATTAGGTCTAGAATTAATTGACTAGATTTAATCATAGGAAACATGGCTAGCAACGATGAAGGACAGGGTTCTGGTGATTGCGACGACGCCTACCGATCGGCAGACGAATTTTTTTGCCTTACCGACGATCAACCGATGTTATTGCTGGGCCCACCGGTGGCATCGGGGATTGAGACCGACACGCAAACCGGCGCTGAGACTGAGACCGGCGCTGCCTCGGGGAGCGGAGCCGGTGTAGAACCGAAATCAAAGAGGCAACAGGTTCCGAAAAAACACAGGACTACTAGAGTGGTGGTCACGAAGGTGGACGACGGCAATTTTGAGCCAACGGCGCCCGAGGAAGTGCGTCGATGCTACGGCAATCAAATAGGCTGCATCGTATGGACAACCGCCACCATCAACGATGAGAAACTACAGAAGATAGAAAATATGAGGAGCTCCCTCCTAAAGAAGTTTCACCAGATATTCTTGTTCCCGGGCCGGAATGAGAATGATTATAAAGATCCAGATGAGGACCCGGCAATGAAGAAGATAAACAAACACGCCATGACCTAGCGTTGCACCAGCACCTGCTGCTGCACCTGCTCCCGCACCGGCTCCCACACCGGACGTGCTATGCGGTGCTTCGTCTTTGGCTGAGCTCGACGCCCTCACGGTATCTTTCACACTGGCCCCCTTCAATATAAATGTATAATCTCCCGTTTTCGTTGCCTTTCGGATGTCTCACGTCGCAGACTTTTCTTTGCAGGCCGACGAAACCCCGTGCACCATATTGTACACCATCGGCTACCAGAAGGTGGACGTGGGGAAGGTGACGATAATGGAGCCGAAGGAACCATTGTTCCATAGCCGGCCGATCCACCCGAACGTCTTCGAGGTTTCTGTGGCCAGTGTCAAACCGGGCCACAAGAATTTGCCTCCTCCAGTACTACTGGGAGATGACGACGAGACACCGCGGTGGCTTGGGGATTGTTGCAATGCTTCGTCTGGAGGCGGCTGGGAGCACACCCACGAGCACGCAACCTCAGCAAGGTTTGAACATCAACACCCCACCTACCCAATTAGCGTCGGGTGTCGGGTTGGGTGATAGCGGACGGGTTAAGGAGGAGGCTCCATTAGTTGCTGATGACGTCGCCATGGATGAGGATGAGGACGACGATGGCGCTGCTGAACAGTATGTCTATACTGGCGCCTCCTCAGGGTTTGAGCGTCATGAGTCGGTGCCTGAATTACCGTCTCAACATATTATGGACGACCTTCCGGTAGTAAAGAAGTTTAGGAAGAGAGCAAGGAAAGGCAAAAAAGCTGTTTCTATGATCCAGTCGCCTCAGCAGCCTCGGCTTCAGGACCGTATAGATATCCCCGATGCGGATAAATGGCATATCCCCGGTCAACCAATCCTACCTGCAACAGCGCTACGGGCCAGATTCAACGATCTAAAGAGACTTCATGACGATATCCTGCGGGTAGAGAAAGACCTCATCGCCTCGAATGATCCAGGATACCCACTCTATGTGGTTAACGTTCCGCGGCAAATGTCGTACGTCGACAGCTTCCCCGCGGATAAGTTCTTCCTCCGATTCGATTACATATTCGACATGTTTCACGTGAAGAAGCTGGATTTTATGTTTGTCCGCCTTTATGCCTTGCACATGAACTACATCATCGGGGTTGAGCAGATATCTCATAGCTGTGTCGCTGACCCGTACTACATGCACGAGGGCTTCTTGGGAGTTTGCGCAAATCACCGTGAATATGCGAGGGATTACATCATCAGTTTCATGCTCGTCAATAAGGACAAGGGGGCGATTCTCGTTCCTTATCATCCCGTGTAAGTCATCCGCGCTGCTATCCTTCGTCCTTCGATTTCAATCATTCATTTGCACGGTGGAGGCTAATTAATTTGAGGACTTATTTTGCGCAGCGGCCGGCGCGCCGTCCTCATCATCCTCTACCCCCGATTCTCCCATGCTCTTTACTTGGACTCGTCGAAGAACATTCACAAAAAGGATTACACCCACATCAAGGACGTTCTCGACAGTGCTATGTATTACTACCAATCAATGGGTGGAGAGGTCAAGGACAAGAAGATAAGGGGCGACAGGGTCGCCTTCGGCCATAAGACCGACTTCTGCTGCATCCAGCAACCGAACGATTCTCTTAATGATGGATTCTATGTCCTACACCACATGCTGGAGTACAGAAGGGATCACCAGAACCTTCGCATGGCACCTTCTTCTGGCGATGCCCATATTCTGCAATGGCAAAGGACATAGGAGATATCGAGGATCATCGACTTCGAGCTGAGTTCTATAACATCCAGCGCGAACTTGCCCAAATCATCATGAAGGAGGTCGTCGGAAAAACAAGGATGTTCTACGGAGAAGGACAAATGTCGCGGGAAGACGTCCGAACATGGATAGCCTCTCAGCGGCTCGACCTGAAGCCTTTCACTAGGCTCGGGGACTATCTCCCTGACTTGGATGGATGGAACGACATGTTGGAGTGATTGTCGATATATGACAATGTGTCCGTTTAGTCCATAATTTCTGTATGACAAAACTTTGAGTTATGCACGGTGAAACTTTATTTGTGATGTAATTAAATTGTCCTCCTCCTCGACTAGCGAAAATCACTCTAGTTAGGGCATTTTGGGGTACGATGAACTTTGTTATTTATGCTTATGATATGTTGTTTCTATTTTTGCCAAGTCTGTCTCTTTCTGTTGCTCAACTATATATGTTGCATATCATCGACTCATGTGATGATGCAGGTGCATAGATCATAGATGGCGAAGAAGTGCTATGCCAGGACTATATATACGACAAGTGGCCGGAGTGTCAGGCCGCCCAGGTGTACCGGTTTCCGGTTTTCGAGCGACAGGCAGTAGTTAGTTTAGGTTCACGCTAATTCGAGAGAGGGATACGAACTCATGTTCTCAAAGTGATAGCTCTTCTCGTGTGTATCATTGTTTAGATGGATGACGATGTATTTGCAAGTAATCGAGACTTGTATCGCTATTTTTGGGATGATGATGAGAGACCACTTTGTGTTGGATGATGATTATGATGATGACATGATTTGATGAGACTAATTGTATGTATATGCTATGATTACATTTGTATGTGTATGATATGCTAAAGATTATTGTATAAAGCCTATTCAAATACAAAACAAATATGCAGGAAAAAAACTAATAAATAAACTAGTAGTAGCGAGGGGGGAAATTTAGCAGTAGCGCCTCCTTACCAGTAGCGCGTCCCAGCAAACAGCACTGCAGATAATATCAGTAGCGCCCTTTCCCAAAGAGCGCTACAGCTATTCATGTATAGCAGTAGCATGGGACAACAGGCGCTACTGCTATACGTTAGCTATAGCGCCTTATTAGTAGCGCCGGCACCCGCGCTACTGAGAGGCCCAAAACCCTCGCTGCTGCTAGGATTTTCCCTAGTAGTGAGTAGTGCACTCTCGGGGTGAGGGCTTGCACTAGTAGCTATGTGTTTAATCTCTCTCTCTCTCTCCCGTGTTCTTGAGATGCATGTCACGGTCTTGATGTATCGCGGCCTTTGCTAATATAGTTGGATCATATGGTGTTTTCCCCTCTCTATCTTTTTGTGAATTGAGTTTTCCCTTTGATATTTCGTCCTTATTGGATTGAATACTTTCATGGATTTTAGAACACTTGATGTATGTCTTTTTATGAATACTCGTGGTGACAATGGGGTATCATATTGATTCACTTGATATGTGTTTTGGCACTCAGCTGGCAGATTCCCGAGGTGACAATGGGGTAATCTACACATAGGGGTTGATGCACGTTCTCATCTTTGTTTCTCCGGTAGAAATCTTGGGGCGCTCTTTGTGGCTCTTTGTGTTGGATTGAGTATTATGAATCTGAAATTGTTTGATGCATATTGTATAATCAATTCACGGATACTCGTCGTGGCATTGGAGTATCTAGGTGACATTAGAGTTGGTTGATGTGTATCATATGGTGTTATTTTAGTACGAACTCTTGGTTAGATCTATCGGAAAGAATAGCTTGGCGTTATTTTAGTATGAACTCTAGGATAGATTGATAGGAAAGAATAGCTTTGAGGTGGTTTCATACCCTACAAATAATTTATTCTTATGTTCTCCGCTAGATAGGAAATTTGGAGTGATTCTTCATCGCACGTTGAGGGGTGGTTATATGATCCTATTATATTAGCATTGTTGAGAGATTACACTAGCAAAAGTAAGAAACCTAGGCCTCGTTTTCAAGCATTGCATTACCGTTTGTTCTCCATTTTATCAATTGCTACCTTGCTGTTTTTTATTGTTCCTATTACAAAAATCAATATATACTATCATTACTACACTTGTATCACCATCTCTTCACTGAACTAGTGCTGCTATACAAATTACAATTGTATTTGGTGTGTTGGGGACACAAGAGACTCTTTGTTATTTGCTTGCGGGGTTGTTTGAGAGAGACCATCTTCATCCTACGCCTCCCACGGATTGATAAACCTTAGGTCGTCCACTTGAAGGAAAATTGCTACAGTCCTACAAAACTCTGTGCTTGGAGGTCCAGCACGAGTCTACAAGAATAAATTTGCGTAGTTGACATCACTTATGTGTGATAGAGCATATAATATCACAGGGTTTGGATGCACTGGTGAAGTTTGCACCGACTCTAGAGGTGAGAAAGGGCAATGCACGGCTACCAAATTACAGAAAGGTGAGAGTGTGTATAATCCATGGACTCACATACTTATTGCGAAAGTTGATTAGCCCTCGAATCAAAGTACTACTATACATGCTCCTAGGGGGAGGTTGGTAGGAGTTAACCATCGCGCATGCCCTAACCTTCACACAAAGGAAGACACTCAATAATAAATCATGCTCCAACTTCTTAGCATAACGCGAGACTATATGTGCATGCTTTGGGAATCACAAACCTTTACACCAATATTCATATTAAACCACAATTATTCGCTACAACCGACATATTACCATCTCTATATTGCAAAAATATTGCAAGGAATCAAACTTATCATATTAAGTGATCTACATGAAAGTTTTTATTGTATCCCTCTTGAATACATATCATATTAGGACCAATTTCATAACCCGTGCATATTGCCATTACTATTTATTAGATTCTCAAAAAGATATAAGTGAAGCATGAGAGTGCAACTATTTCTTTAAAATATAACCACCGTCGTGCTCTAAAAGTGAAGCACTAGAGCAACTATCTAGCTCAAAAGATAAAAGTGAAGCACATGGAGTATTTTAACAAATCACTAATAAATGTGTGTCCCTCTCAAAAGGTGTGTGCAGCAAATAATGATTGTGGCAAACTAAAAATCAAACAAAGCAAATACTCTTACAATACATGATGCTCCAAGCAAAACACATATCATGTGATGAATAAAAGTATAGCTCCAAGCAATATACCGATGATTGTAGACGAAAGAGAGGATGCCTTCCGGGGAATCCCCAAGCTTAGATGCTTGATGGTCCTTCAATGTTACCTTGGGGTTCCTTGGGAAACCCCAAGCTTAGGGTCTTTCCGCTCCTTATTCCTTCATCCATCGTGATCTCACCCAAAGCTTGAAAACTTCAACACACAAAACTCAACAGAAACCTCGTGAGATGCATTAGTATAAAAAGAAAAATACAAAAATTAGGTATTGTTATCAACCCATTCATAATTTATTATTGCATAATACCTATTGTATTCAACTTCTCCATGACTTATACCCCCGGTATAATCCATTGCATCATTAAAACAAGCAAACTATGCAACGAAATAGAATCTGTCAAAAACAGAACAATATGTAATGATGTAAACAAACGGAATACTTGTGTAACTCCAAAAAATCTGAAAAAATAGGACAACGTGGGAAATTTGTATATCAATCATGTGTGAAAAAGTTTAAAACTTTATCATGTTCTAATGAATTTAAAGAATTCCACTAGTGGGCGCAAAATTTCTGTTTTTTCACAGAATCAAGTCAATTATCAACCAAATCATCCCAAAGGCTTTACTTGACACAAACACTAACTGAAACCTAAAACCACAATCGTAAGAGTAGCATATGTCAGCGTTCTAGGAACAGGGGTACCCAGACTTGCCTTCCTACGGCCCACGACGTGGCTCCATCGACGGCCTGGTACAGCCCGCCTTCAGCATCGACAACTCAAGACACTCGCGAGGGGCCAAGCCTTGCGAGGCGGACGACACTAAGGCCTCCTGAGGGAGTTTCCTCCTCGGGATGGCTCCCGAGGAGCGAAGATTCCTATGCAAGCCTCACCTCATGAGGATCAGATGACGTGAGCCATGGTGACCAAGGCCAAGCAGGCGCCAGCGGGCGCAGGACAACAGTTTCCTCTTTGGTGCTAAGGAGGCAAGCGCAGGTGAAGAGTCCCGAGGAATCAGCCAAAGGTTTCCATTCCCATGCAACAAGACCAAGACCGCCAGGACGACAGGACGGAGGTCATCACCGAGCCAACCATGGTGTCACGACCAGAAGCTTTGCAGGCAAAGACTACTTTTGTCAGGATAAGATGTACCGGTTGTCTCCCTTCGAATTTGGTTGTTGTGGAATCCCTTCTCGCCTTCATTTGGGAAGAGGACTAGGGCCATTATAAATAGGGAAGCACCGCCACCGTAGAGAGGGATTGGATCCACTTCACCCCCACCAACTCACCAGCTCAAGAACACAGCTCCCGAGGTTGTTCTTTCACTGTGCTAGTGAGGAGTCCTGGATTAGGGGGGTCCTCGGGTGTCCGGGCTATGTGATGTGGGCCGGACAGACGGGTCGTGAAGATACAAGATAGAAGGCCTTCCCTCGTGTCCGGATGGGACTCTCCTTGGCATGGAAGGCAAGCTTAGCGTGCGGATATGAATATTCCTTTCTCTGTAAACCGACTATGTACAACCCTAGCCCCCTCCGGTGTATATATAAACTGGGGGGTTTAGTCCGTAGAGACACAATCATAATCATACAGGCTAGACAATTAGGGTTTAGCCATTACGATCTCATGGTAGATCAACTCTTGTAACCCTTATACTCATTAAAGTCCATCAAGCAGGACGTAGGGTATTACCTCCATCAAGAGGGCCCGAACCTGGGTAAACATTGTGTCCCTGTCTCCTGTTACCATCGATCCTTAGACGCATAGTTTTGGACCCCCTACCTGAGATATGCCGGTTTTGACACCGACATTGGAGCTTCCATTGAGAGTTCCGATGTGCCGTCATCGAAAGGCTCGATGGCTCCATCAATCATCTACAACAATGCTGTCGCGAAGGAGATTTTTCTCCCCGGCCAGATCTTTGTATTCGGCGGCTTCGCACTGTGTGCCAACTCGGTTGGCCACCTAGAGCAGATTGATAGCTACGCCCCTGGTCATCAGATCTGTTTTGGAATCTGAACTATGTCGCTGATATCCGAGGAGACTTGATCTTCAAAGGGTTCGCGGCCTCAACCACCGCTCCGGCCTTAGATCCAGAGCGCATCATCAGGTCCGAAGACGGGAGTCTAGAGCCCGCCAGATTCTCTGCGGCCTTAGAGATCAACACCAAAAGAATAGCGTCTAAGGCAATCATTGCAAGGCCGGACTCATCTCCGGATACTACTTCCGAACCTTGGAGGCCCGCGTCAAGCGAGGTCGGCCCAGAAACTTCCGACCATGTCCAAACCCGCTCTTAAATGAGGCTCTGGACCTAATGCGATCCCTCATCATCACAGAGGAACCGCTTCTGAATCACGCCCAGACCGGACTAGGGGTTGAAAATAGGGAAGTTTACTTCCCACCCAGCACCCAGTTCATAGCCAATGTTGAGGACCTAACTTACATGCTTAATTACACCTCCAAAGACATCAACGGTATGGACGACGATGCCGGAGAGCAGCAGGCCCAAGACCCGCCGGTTACCGGACGTTGGACGACCACCTCCTTGTATGACGTATACATGGTGGATACACGTAAAAATGATGACGACGATGATGAGAAAAAACCAGTCGAGGATGAACCTCCTGAGATACCACCGAAACGTCGACGTCAGCGGCGCCACTCTAAATCGCGTCGCTGTAAGAACAGCAATACCGGCACCGAAGACAATGATACTCTGGAGAACTCCGAAGACCAAGAAAACCCCATCGAACAGGACGATCGGGAGGATGGTCAAGTTGACCCTGACGAATAAACAGGGAACAATGACTCGGAGGACAGCAACTATCTGCCACTCTCCGAGGACAACGTAAGCCTCAGCGATGAAGACTTTATCGTGCCAGAGGAATCCCTCGAACAAAAGCGCTTCAAGCGCCGGCTAATAGCCACGGCCAGAAGCCTAAAAAAGAAACAACAGTAGCTTCAAGCTAACCAAGACCTGCTCAATGACAGATGGACTAATGTCCTACCAAGCGAAGAATACGCCCTTGAGCGACCAAAAAAGAGTTACCCGAAGCGCAAGCTGCTACCCCAATTTGACGACGAGGCACTGGAGCCCATACCACCCGTGCGTAATACGGCTGACGGACCCGATAGACCACCACGTGGCCGGGACAGAACGGCAACTCAAGCCGAACACCAGCCCGCACTACCCCGCTGAAAAAGAAGAGAAACAACAGCTCGGGGATACACATATGACCTACGATAGGACCTGGAAAATAGGGCAGGTCAAACTAGGTCAATCTACGGATCGTGGGGGTGTGCTCCGGCGCGAGAGGAGGGCTATCAAGCCTGGTGCGATACGCATAACCAACCCCAGGCTGAAAACCGCATACGGACTCCATCCGAACTGCGTCGTAACATGGCCCGATACAGAGGCGCCGCACACCCCCTATGCTACACCGATGAGGTAATGGAGCACGAGTTCCCTGAAGGGTTTAAACCCGTGAACATCCAATCATACGATGGCACAACAGATCCCGCAGTATGGATTTAAGATTTTCTTCTCCACATTCACATGGCTCGTGCTGATGATCTACATGCCATCAAATACCTTCCCCTAAAACTTAAGGGGCCAACTAGACACTGGTTAAACAGCCTCCCAGAATACTCTATTGGAAGCTGGGAAGACTTGGAAGATGCCTTTAGAGACAACTTCCAAGGCACTTATGTCCGGCCTCCGGACGCCGATGACCTCAGTCATATAGTCCAACAGCCCGGAGTGTCGGCCAGGAAATTCTGGACCAGGTTCCTAATTAAAAAGAACCAGATTGTCGTTTGTCCATACGCTGAAGCCCTAGTGGCCTTTAAACATAGCATCCGTGATGAATGGCTCGCCTGACACCTCGGCTAAGAAAAGCCGAAGGCCATGGAAGCCCTTAGAGCACTAATGACCCGCTTCTGCGCGGGCGAGGATAGCTGGCTAGCCCGCCGCGGTAACAGTACTAGCGACCCCGGCACATTCGAAGCCCGCAACGACAATAGAAGGCCCCGACGCAACAAACATAAGTGTCGAAGCAACTATGATGATACAGAGAATACGACAATCAACGCCGGATTCAGTGCCCCCAAATCCGGTCAATGGAAGAAGCCATTCAGACGAAACAAAGACGGTTCATCAAGCCTGGACCGAATACTTGATTGACCCTGCCAGATACACGGCACTCCTGATAAGCCTGCCAACCATACCAACAGAAGTTGTTGGGTCTTCAAACAGGCCGACAAGTTAAATGCCGAACACAAGGAGAAAGGATCGCCCAGTGAGGATGACGACGAGGAACCACGCGCACCGAAAACAGGGGGTCAGAAGAAATCCCCCCCCCTCGAAGTCAAAACGGTGAACATGATATACTTCTCCCATATCCCCAAAAGGAAGCACAAGCGCGCGCTAAGGGACGTCTATGCGATAGAGCCAGTCGCCCCAAAATTCAACCCCTGGCTGGCTTGTCCAATCACTTCGATCTCAAGTGTCAGCGTTCTAGGAACGGGGGTCCCGAGACTTGCCCTCCTGCGGCCCGCGGCGTGGCTAAGCCAGCGGGCCATACGACCCATCTTCATCAACAGGGCATCCAAGACCCTCACGAGGGGCCAAGCCTCACGAGGCGGACGACACAAGACCTCCTCCGGAGTGGCCTAGTCGGACAGGTTCACGAGGGGCGGAGATAACAAGGCGAGCCAAACCTCACGAGGCTCTCGTGACGTGAGCCATGACGATCGACACCAGGCGGGCGCCAGCGCGCGCAGTGTCCTTGTTTCCTCTTTGGTGCTAAGGAGGCCAGCGCTGGCGAGGAGTACCGAGGCATTAGGCAAAGGTTGCCATAACGATGCAACAAGACCAAGACCAGAAGGACGGCAAGACAGAGCTCATTGTGGATCCCAAGACGGCGTCACCACCAGAGCCTTTCGCAGGCAGAGACCACCTTTGTCAGGATAGCTTGTACTAGCTGTCCCCCTTCGAAATTGCCCGCCGTTGTTGGCTCCCTTCCCGCTCAATATTTGGGAAGAGGACCAGGGCCTCTATAAACAGGACTAGACACACAAGTTAGCCAAGCATGAGAACACCTCACCCTCAGGAGGCTGTTCTTCCCCTTGTATTGTTCATCATCAGCCCAAGAGGCAATCCACCACCAGAATGGAGTAGGGTATTACACCACAACGGTGGCCCGAACCAGTATAAATCTTGTGTCTTTCTGTGTTGCGACTTCGTCGAGTTCGTCCGCGAGATCTTAGAGAGCTAGGGCGTAGATCGGTGGGAGGAAAAGACTTCGCGTGCACCCGAGTGTTCGAACCTTAAGGGTTTGCTGGAACCTTAAAGGCTTCCCTTCCATCAGTTCATCACTCCGTCGCTCCATCGTCTCCATGGCGGACGCTCGCCGTGCTCGAGCTGAGCGTCGGGCTACCCTCACCGCCCGCGTTGCTCAGACGGCCCCCATCGGTGGGCCACCTCGTCATTCTCTGTCTCCTGCCGCCAGTGCTGCCACCGGCCCGGTGGGGAACGAGCAGCAAGCGTCTTTGCTGCATCCTTCGGTACGGCAGGACGGCCGCACCGCCACTCCATCGCTGACCCCGGCCGGTTCTTCGTCCCATGCATGCCACGCTCCCATGGAGGCGCGGGCCGCACTCCTCGCCGCAAACGAACTCCTGCTCTACTGCCCAGTCGATGACCTCTACGAGGAGTGGCTCGACTGTGTCACCGAGCTTGTCCGAGCCGCAGGGGGCTCCCCGGCACTATCCGTCTCTCTGCCTCACCCTCCGGTGGCCACGGGCGACGAGGCCCGGGGCGCGCCTCCACCACCCCAGCCCAAAGATGGTGCCTTGGCACCAAGGCGCGCGGCCCCGCGGTGTGACCCACCACGTCCGGTGCCCACGCGTGAAGAGAGAAGCTGCCAAGAAATCCCTCGGCTGCGAGGAGCTGCACCCGCGCTTCCCACGCCGCCTCGTCATGACCGCGCGCTGCCTGCGGCGGCGCCGCGCGGACCTCGTCAAGACCAATCTCCACCTCCGAAGCGGGCCCCAATAACTACGGCCGGCTGCCGCGCCTTCACCCCCGAGCTGCGCAACGTCGCGTGGCCAGGCAAGTTCAAGCCGGATCTGCCTCCTCGCTATGACGGCACCGCCGACCCCGCGGAGTTCTTGCAGCTCTACAAGCTAAGAATCGAAGCAGCCAACGGCGACGGGAAAGTCATGGCAAACTGGTTTCCCATGGCTCTCAAGGACGGGGCCCGCTCCTGGCTCCTGAACTTGCAGCACGGCTCGATCTCCTCCTGGGACGAGATGCACGACCGTTTTATCGCCAACTTCCGGGGCACTCGCGACCGCCCGCCGGCTGCGGGCGACCTGCAATGCATCAAACAACAGCCAGGGGAGACCCTCCAGAAGTACATTCAGCGCTTCAACAACACCCGCCTCAAGATCCCTAAGGTCACGGATGAGGCCATCATCTCCGCGTTCTCCGACGGCGTCCGTGATGTCAAGATGAAGGAAGAGCTTGCTATCCACGAGGAGCTCTGCACATCTCAGAAGTTGTTCAACCTGGCGACCAAGTGTGCAAGAGCTAAGGAGGGGCGCCTCTCTCTCCTTGAGCTGCCAGACGCGGGCACAGAACAGAAGAAAGCCAAGGCCAAGGACGTGAAGCGCAAGGAAGCAGTGGTGCTAGCAGCGGAGCCCGACAGCAAACGGGGCATAGATCAGCCCGGGTCATCCAAGAAAAGCCGACCGTTCTGCACCTTCCACAACCTGAACACCCACAACACCAGCGACTGCTAAGAGCTCAGAGCCATACGAGAAGGCCGCTACGGTCGACGCCCCGAGCGCAGCGTTCGGGGCTACGGCCGTGGAGGAGGACGTGGAGGCAGATGCTGGGACAACCGTGGCACGCGCCAGGAATGGCGCGACAGGCCTTGTGAGGACCGCTGGCAAGACCATCCTCGGGAAGGGGCCTGGAGGGACCAGCCTCGTGAGGATCGCCCCTAAAGCAACGCCGGTCTTCCCCTTGCTACCGCCACCAAGAAGGAACGACGATCATCATCAAGACGAGGGGGTTGGGGGCTTCCAGGAGCCGCGTGCAATCGCCTGCATCTTGGCCGGCGCCTAGGCCCCAGCCTCTCAGCGCATCTTCAAACGGTTCGCTCGCAAGGTGAACGCGGTGCTCCCCAAGCTTGAGGCCGCGCGCCCGCTCAAGTAGTCCCAGTGCGCCATCACTTTCGACTCGGCGGATCAGCTCAAGTGCGCGGCCACCGCTGGCGGCCTCCCGATGTTGTGTTCCCCAGTCATCAGCAATGTGCAGGTTACCAAGACCCTCATCGACGGCAGTGCAGGGCTCAACGTCCTGTCCGTCGACTTATTCGACAACCTCCAAGTGCCATATGAGCAGCTCCAGCCTACCAAACCTTTCTTAGGAGTGACCAACGGCTCCACCACACCGATAGGGCAGGTCTGCCTGCCTGTCACATTCGGCATGCGCGACAACTACCGCACCAAGCTCATCGACTTCCACGTCGCCCACATCCGCCTGCCGTACAACGCCATCCTTGGGTATCCGGCCCTGACCAAGTTCATGGTGGTCACCCGCCATGGCTATATCGTCCTCAAGATGCCTGGAAGTGGCGGGGTAATCACGGTCCCATGTGAGGAAAGGGATGCGGTGTGCTCCCTTGAGCGCGCCTTCAATGCAGCAATCGACGACCCCGACAGCAAAAGTGAGGGCCCTCCGAAGGCCATCCCCAAGAAGAAGCAGATGCGCCGCGCTGGACCTCAGGAGGATGGCATCACGGCAGGAGCCTCATCAGGATCAGCGTCCGTCCCAGGAGCGCCACCCTCCATCGCGTAGGAAGGCGCGCCCAGCGCCCTCCTCGGTCAGGGCTCGGGGGCTCTCTTCTGGAGGGCCTCAGGCCTTGCCAACCTCACGAGGGAGGCGCTCAGGCACCACTTGGAGGCGTGCTACATGGCACGTTTTCCTCAGGAGAACACAAGGCAAGGGGTACCCACCACTCAGGAGTTCATTACCAAGACCACACAGGAACTACAAGATGCAAGAGCCATGCGCAGCGACAGCCGCTCATAGGGCACAGCTCACCACCCAGGAAAGGGTGTTGAGCCGCGCGTCTGCATCGACGTCCCGGGGCTCAACAGGGTCGTGTCTCAGGAGCGCTTCTGGCCTTCGCATGTGGGCCGTTGCGAGGGCCCACCACACAGCTACGTCTGCATGCCCCTCGGCTTGCCGAGCGTGGCGCCGGCCTATCAGCGCAACATGCGGCGTGACCTGGCGGCTTGAGAGGCCAGGTACAGCACCGTCCTGGAGGAAATGGAGACGGTCTTCAAGGAGCCTCGTGAGCCCCCGGAGCTTCCCGAGGCTCAGGGCTCCAGTGGCTCATGAGGAGTCATTTCTTCGACGCACACCTTTAGCTGCGCCAACTCTGCTTCGTCTACAGAACCAGGTGACATCTTCCAAGCTCATTTAAGCTAGGAGTGCCCCTTGGGCTGCATTATTCCCAGGCCGCGTGGGTGCGTCCCTGCGGCAAGTATCCCTTTTGGCTCATGTCTTTTAGCTTGCCTTGCTGGGGGCGCCCCTCGGGCTGCATCATCCCCAAGCCGCTCGGGCCGGACCTAGTGGCATGTATCTTCCTACATTTACCCAAGCTGACTTGCCTTCCCTGCTTAACCTACCTACGGTTATCACCTTCTCGATCATCGCCTCCCACGGGGCCTCCTCACACGCATGACGCTGATGCATGGGTCCATCCCTGCCACGTCGACAAATCTGAGCGGTCGAGCTCTGGCTCGCGACACGCCCCGCACACATCACCTCACTAGGCCCTTAGTGCCTTCACTTCATCCGGACCAACTAGCGGCGGGCACGTGGCAGTAACGGCAAACCATGTTCTTCTTGTGCCTATGCACAGGGACCCCGCGGGGAGGATAGCAGGCGGTGCCGCGTGTCTCCTTTTCTCTCGTGCACTTCGCTTGCGCGTTAAAAGGGGGGCTCCTGAGCATCGCGACTCAGGAGCTCTTACTGGCTCTCCAGCCCTCACCTCCTGGCCTTGACCACGGCATCGCGACCTGGCATACCAGCAGCGGCTGAGCTCGCTCGAGGGCCGGGACCTAAGGACGCAGAGCACTAAGGAGAGCATGGAAAGAGGGAAACCCGTGTGGGTCGGCCTAGCTATGCTGCACAAGTTGGCGCGCGGCCCTAGCGCAATGTCAGGAATCACCACGAAGTTCACAAGATAAGTCTCGCCCTCGGATCGGCTAAATGTTTCAGCCTTATGGTCACCCAAGCCTTGCCGCAACCCCATTGCGGCCATGTCAACTCCCTTTCTTCCCTTACCGTGGCTGCTTGAGCGCTAAGGGGGACCTCCTGAGCATCGCGCCTTAGGGGCTCTAACCGGACCTCGGGCCGCACACCTCCTGGAGTTGACCACGGCACCCGACCTGGCATACCAGCGACGGCTGTAGCTTTCCTAGGGACCGGGACCTGTCGGCGTAGAGCAACAAGACATCACAAGGAAAGAAAGGGGAGACCGAGCCTTAACGGAACGCGCATTCACCAAATCTTCATAACAGGGAAAAAAGCACAAAATACATTACAGACCCTTATATGCCCCCACGGGGCGTTTCATGACTCTTCGCAGGGAATGAAAGCTAAGACTAAGAAGGACCCTATCTACACCCTCCTATGGCAGGCGCCATCATCAACAGTGGGCCACGGGAGGACGGTGCCAACCCCATCCAGACCAGCGGCGGCGACGGCCGTACGCGGCGACACTGCTCCGAGCGCGGCGAGAGCTCGGGGGCACGTAGCTGTGTCGCTCTTCTCCGGAGTCTCGTAGAGCTCAGGAGAGCTTCTGGACTCCCAAGGGCTGCTGCTGCTGGAGTGGCCGTGAGCAGAACGCGTGTCAGCCTCACGCTCCTCTCTGGAGTAGCACTCCAGGCGGCGGCCCTCGGCGTCGAAGACCTTGAAGAAGAGCGTGGAGACGCCGTCGTACTCAAGGTGGATCGCGAGGGCGCCCCTCGCGCGGCAGACCAGCGCAATCTCGCCCAAACCATTAGTCATGCAGATCTTACCAGAGGGGACCGCTTTGATCTCTGCTCCAGTCGCCGGAGCGCCGCAATCGGCGTGCTGCAACCAGAGCTCGAGAGGCCCCCTCGGTGGCATCACGTCGGAGAAGAACCACGGGAAGCAGATCTAAGAGCTTGGGGGCATCGGCGCCCATAGCACCAGCTCGCGCGAGGAGTCCACGACATGAATTCTGGGGGCGACGACATGCGTCGCCGCGACACGGCGACCCCGGGCGTGGCGCGGGCGGCCCTGCTCGTCGCTCCACCTTCCTAAGCCCTCGGCTTGGAAATACAGGGGTAGCGGATACCCTGGGGGAGGCCGCTCGCACCAAGGCCTCGTCACCACCTGCATGGCCGCTTCGCATGACGGTGGATGGCCCTTTTCTTCGGCGGAATTTGCTCCGGGTTATCTCGGGGGGGCTTCCCCTTTTCTTCGGCGGAGAACCTTCTAATAGGCGCCATTGATGTTAGCAGCGGAGCAAGGAGGAAGAAGCATGCAAGCAAGGAAGAGATAGGCAACGGGGGCTCAGCCCCCCTCCCCATTTATAGCAAGAGAAGGCCAACCGGCACCTCTCACGATCGCAGGTAATGATGGTTTTCCTTGCATGTCGCAGGGACTTGTCAAGTTGTGCAGTTGCCGAGGCAGCGTGGAGAAGCGGAGACGCCCATGTCCAATCAACCGCCATGCGTCAACCGAGGCCGCAGGATTTTGGGGGCCTGTAGTGCTCCATACTTGACCCCTGGCTTCGCCACGAAGCCAAGCCCATGCGCACCTTGGGCCCGGGGGCTACTGTTGGTGTTCTGGGAACGGGGGTCCCCAGACTTGCCTGCCTGCGGCGCGCGGCGTGGCTAAGCCAGTGGGCCGTACGACCCATCTTCATCAACAAGGCATCCAAGACCCTCGCGAGGGGCCAAGCCTCGCGAGGCGGACGACACAAGGCCTCCTCTGGAGTGGCCTAGTCGGGCAGGCTCATTAGGGGCGGAGATAACAAGGTGAGGCAAACCTCACGATGCTCTCATGACGTGAGCCATGATGATCGACACCAGGCGAGCACCAGCGCACGGAGCATCCTTGTTTCCTCTTTGGTGCTAAGGAGGCCAGCGTAGGCGAGGAGTACCGAGGCATCAGGCAAAGGTTTCCATATCGGTGCAACAAGACCAAGACTAGAAGGACAGCAAGACGGAGGTCATTGTGGAGCCCAAGACGATGTCACCACCAGAGCCTTTCTCAGGCGGAAAGCACCTTTGTCAGGCGGAGACCACCTTTGCATATTATGAGAGAAAAGGCATTAGAATTACCCCAAAAAGCATTATTATAGATATAAACATTATAAATAACAGTAAGAAAACATGATGCAAAATGGACATATCAGTCACCAGGACCCTCATCAACGGCGGAGCCGGCCTCAATGTGCTTTATGTGGAAGCATTCAGCTTGCTTCATGTGCCCCATGGCCGGCTCCACCCCACCAAGCCTTTCTCTGGAGTCGTCGATGGCTCCATCTGCCCCCTGGAGCAGATCCGCCTCCCCGTCACCTTCGGCGCCCGCGACAACTACCGCACCAAGCTTATCAACTTCGAAATCGGCCTCCCGTAAAACACAATCCTCGGGTACACAGCCTTGGAAAATTCATGGCAGCAACTCACCCTGCCTACAATCTCATGAAGATGCCGGGAAGCAGCGGCGTCCTCACTGTGGTAGGGGACACCAAGGACGCGCTATTGGCCCTCAAGCTCTCATTCAGGGCCGCAACGGCTACTTAGTCATGTGAGGAAGGAACCACGGAGGCTCTAGGGGCGGGACCGGTGAAGTAGAAGTAGTTGTTTTCTCAAGATCGGGCTGAGACGAAGCACGTGCCGGTCGATGAAGACGGGGCATCAGGCTCCACCTTCACCATAGGCGCCGGCCTCCCACCAGATCAAGAGGAGGCGTTAGTCAGCTTCTTACGCACGAACATGGATGTCTTCACATGGGAGCCCAAGGATCTGGTTGGGATCCCGAGGGGGATAATCGAGCATCACCTGAGGGTGTGCCCTAACGTACGCCCAGTGAAACAGAAGGCACGGCGGCAGTCCACAGAGAAGCAGCCGTTCATCGTCCAAGAGACCTACAAAGTGCAAGAGGCTGGTGTCATTCGGGAAGTGGTGGTACCCGAAATGGCTGGCAAACCTGGTTATTGTCCCCAAGAAGGGCGGAAAGGAGCGCATGTGCGTCGATTTTACCAACCTCAACAAGGCCTGCCCTCAAGACCCCTTTCCGCTTCCACGCATCGGTCAGATCGTCGACTCCACCATCGAGGGCGACTTGCTATGTTTTCGGGACGCCTTCTCGAGCTATCACCAAATCAAGATGGCGGTGGAAGATGTTGAGAAGATGGCCTTCTTCACTCCATGTGGGGTGTATTTCTACACCCGCATGCCGTTTGGGCTGCGTAATGCTGGAGTAACCTTCCAACGTTTGATGCACATCGCTCTAGACCAGCAGCTCAGGAGTGTTGGGTAACATAGTATTTCAAAAATTTGCCTACGATCACGAAAGATATATCTAGGAGAAGCATAGAAATGAGCAGGGAGAGTGTGTCCACGTGCCCTCGTAGACCGAAAGCGGAAGCATTTAGTAACACGGTTGATGTAGTCGAACGTCTTCGCGATCCAACCGATCCAAGTACCGAATGTATGGCACCTCCGCGATCTACACACGTTCAGCTCGGTGACGTCCCTCAAACTCTTGATCAAGTTGAGGCTGAGAGAGAGTTTCGTCACCACGATGGCGTGGTGATGGAGATGATGAAGTTCGCCAGTGCAGGGCTTCGCCTAAGCACTACAACGATATGACCGAGGTGTGCAACTGTGGAGGGGGGCACCGCACACAGCTAAGAGAAACTTTGGCGTGTCTTTGGGGTGCCCCCCTCCCACGTATATGAAGGGGGAGGGATGTAACACCCACGATGCGGCTATATCTCCCACGTGTCGAGGCACGACTTAGAGGCATAACCTCATGGTGCTTTGTCGCAAGAGGGGTAATCTTCATACAATCCCATGTATTGAATAAGAAAGGGATAAAGAGTTGGCTTACAATCGCCACTTCACACAATACATAAATAATTCATACATCATCCAAATACACTCATAGACCGACTATGGTCAAATCCAAAAGAAAAGGAAGATAAACCCCAAATGCTAGATCCCCGATCGTCCCAACTAGGCTCCACTAATGATCATCAGGAAACGAAACATAGTAATGACCAAGGTCCTCGTCGAACTCCCACTTGAGTTCGGTAGCATCACCTGCACTGGTTTCATCGCCACCTGCAACTGTTTGGAAGTATCCGTGAGTCACGAGGACTCAGTAATCTCACACCCGTGAGATCAAGACTATTTAAGCTTATGGGTAGGATGTGGTAAGGAGGTGGAGCTACAGCAAGCGCTGAGCAATATATGGTGGTTAACATACGCAAATAAGGGTAAGATGAGAAGCTACGCAACGGTCCTGAAGCTAGAAGTGATCAAGAAGTGGTCCTAAAACTACTTACGTTCAAACATAACCCAAGACCGTGTTCACTTCCCGGACTCCGCCGAAAAGAGACCATCACGGCTACACACGCGGTTGATTCATTTTAAGTAAGTCAAGTGTCAAGTTCTCTACAAGCGGATATTTACAAATTCCCATCTACCACATAACCGCGGGCACATCTCTCGAAAGTTTATACCTTGCAGGGGTGTCCCAACTTAGCCCATCACGAGCTCTCACGGTCAACGAAGGATATTGCTTCTTCGGAAAGACCCGATCAGTCCTGGAATCCCGGTTACTAGACATTTCGACAATGGAAAAACAAGACCAGCAAAGCCACCCGACTGTGCCAACAAATCCCAATAGGAGCTGCACATATCTCATTCTCAAGGCACACTGGATGAGACATCCTACAGGTAAAATCAGTCCTCAAGTCTCCCCATGGTGGCCCCGCAGTCTACTCAGTTCGGACCAACACTCAGAGGAACATTGGCTCGGGGGGGTTTTAAAATAAAGATGACCCTCGGGTCTACAGAACCCAAGGGAAAGGCTTAGGTAGGCAAATGAAAAACCAAGGTTGGGCCTTGCTGGAGGATTTTTATTCAAAGCGAACTGTCAAGGGGGTCCCATAACCCCAACCACGTATGGAACGCAAAATCAAGGAACATAACACCGGTATGACGGAAACTAGGGCAGCAAGAGTGGAACAAAACACCAAGCAAAAGGCCGAGCCTTCCACCCTTTACCAAGTATATAGATGCATTAATTAAATAAGAGATAAAGTGATATCCCAACATATCCATGTTCCAACATGGAACAAACTTCAACTTCACCTACAACTAGCAACGCTATAAGAGGGGCTGAGCAAAAGCGGTAACATAGCCAAATAACTGTTTGCTAGGAAGGTGCGTTAGAGGCTTGACATGGCAATATGGGAGGTATGATATAACAAGTGGTAGGTAGCGCGACATAGCGATAGAACGAACAACTAGCAAGCAAAGATAGAAGTGATATCAAGGGTATGGTCATCTTGCCTGCAATGTTCTCAGAGTTGTCGAAAGCTTGATCCTCGTTAGCATACTCAACAGGTTCCTCGTTCACGTACTCGTCTCCTGGCTCTACCCAAAGAAAGAACACAAGCAATGTAACAACAATCAATCATGGTGCAATGCACAAGCAACATGATGCAAAACATGGCATGGAAAGCAAGATATGATGTGCAATGCATATGGTACTCCGTAAGGGAAAGGATGATTAAGGCATCAACTTGTCAAAATAAGTATTCCGCTGGAAAGATGAGGCTATTTCGGTCAAAATCGATATAAGGATCACCGAAAACGGATGCACGGTTTGCAAATGACAAGTAAAAACAAGAATGACGGAAATATGCAATTAACAGCATGATAGCACATAGAATGCAACAAGAAACTAAACTACTGCACTCCAACATAGCAACAAAGCATATGAAAGTGATGTACAAGAGAAGCTTGACAAAACATGAACACCGAGCTATGGCTAAATCACAATAGAATAGGCTCAAACAAGCATGGCAAAAGTGCAAAAGATATCAGCTTCACAGACTTAGTGAAAATACTAACATGTCAAAAAGAACATCAGGAATCAATGTTTAGAGCAAGCAAACAACATGCTACATGAACTTAACATAGCGAAACAAGGAACGGCATGCTTGTACTAAATGCACTTAACAACACTCCCTTACTGAACATGAGCCAAAAAGGCACAGAAGATATGATGGCACCCACGTAAACATAGCAAGTTTTATAAACAGATTCAGACTTTGTGGAATTTCAGGATATGGCAGAAACAGATTCATGATAGCAACTTCGCAGGCTCAATTCACTCACAACAAAGAATTTCATGGCATAGCAAGGCAACCAACATGAGTTAGACATACTCAAGAAGCTAAACAGGGCAAGAGCATGGTCATAGGGTACATGCATCACTAACAAAACACATGGAAATATTGATTAACATGTTAACAATCTGCTAGGAACATTATTTAGCAAAAGTAGAGCAAGGAAATGACATGCTAGAGTGCTCCATAATTGCAACCATAGAAATGAATGGATACAGAAAAACCATATCTCCAAAACATGTTTAATGAACTATCTCAAAAAATAATCATGGGTCTCATGGAAGCAACAAGTTTATATGGCATCAAAATAACATCAGGAAAAGGACTTAGCAAAATACTGTCTGAAAACAGCAACATTATGATGACTACTTTATGTGCTTGTGCTAGTCACCACATAGCTCAGAAAAATACAAGAGTTTCTCCACTATAAATATGCCACTATGTTCACACAGAATGCAACTAAAATGACAAATCACCATGTTCTGTTAAGAACCAGAAGTTAACATTTTATAGCTCTCTTGCAATGAGGAAAGTGGCATCAATATAGACAGTAACATGCATGAAAATGCCACTAACATGAAGATCTTAACGAGGCGAACATTTTGACATATCATGCAGGCAAAACGGACTTACATACATGGAGATATGGCATGATGAACATGGGCACATGATGTGATAATTCTAGGACTTAGTCGTTTCAGCACCGAGCGTCGAATAGTTAAAAAATGCATGGGCGGGATTAAGACAGTGGCTCACCCTCGGCTTCGGCCCATGTTGCAGAGGAGGCAGGCCGGCTGGGCTGCAGCAGATATGGCCCAAGTCGGGCCCATGTGCACAAGGGGGAGATGGCCCAGGAGGATGCACGAGCGGGACGAGGCAAGACGCGACGGTGGTGAGCTCCTCCGGCGAGGACGCTCGAGGATGGCGGGGCGGCCGGGAACGACGGCAGGGAGCAGATCCGGTGAAGGGGCGCTAGATCCAGTGGTGGGGCGGCAAAACGGGGGCCGGCAGCGAGCTTCCATGGGCGGCGGCGGTGCCCTGGGATCTGTGGAGAGGCGGCGGCGCTCGCCGGTGGGAGGAGCCACGGTGAAGGTGATGACCGACAAGGAGGAGGTCGGGCCGCAGGGGAGCTCCGGCATGGAGGTGACGAAGCGGGAGGACGCAGGCGGCGAGGCATGCTTGGGATCGAGCGGCGGAGATTCAGGCCTAGGCGGGCCCCGGATGGGCTCCGCGGGCCGGCGGCGCGGGGACGGCGGCGGAGGACAGGTGGCACACTATGGTTGGTTGCGGGCGGCGGCTGGATGACGTGGCGCGACGGGATTGGCCGGAGCAACGTGGCCGGCAGACATGTCTGGAGCGGTGTTTTTGTCCGGCGGCGCGAGGAGAGCGGGGCTAGGGTTTCATCTGTGAAATTTTGGGGGGAGGTGCAAATATATAGGTAGAGGGAGCTAGGAGAGTCCAAATGAGGTGCGGTTTTCATCCACACGATCGTGATCCAATTATGGAGAGCATGGAGGGGGTTTAGATGGGTTATTGGGCTGTTTTGGAGGGGTGTTGGGCTGCAACACAAAAGAGGCTTTTGCGGTTATACGGTTAACCGTCGGGGCATCAAACGACCTCCAAATGGAGCTAAATTTGACAGGCGGTCTACCGCTAATGTACCAAGGCCACTTGACAAATCTTGGACCATTCCGAGAATGTTTTTACCCTGCTTACGAAACAAGATAAGAGGGGTGCAACGGGGCACGAGAGAGCGTCGGATTGCGAAACGGACAACGGGCAAAAGGACCAGATGCATGAGACGACACGAATGCAAATGCGATGCACATGATGACATGATATGAAATGCATGACATGAACAAAATATGAAACGCAAGACAAAACCCAACCATGAAGGGAATATCATATCACATAGGAAGAGGATTTCATCCAGGGTCTTACAACACTCCACCACTACAAGAGGATCTCGTCCCGAGATCTAGGATGGCACCGGAGAGAAAACGGAAGAGGAAGAGGTAAAACAAAGTTGCTACTTTGACAAACGAGTGAAACCAATGACCCTTGAGAGGTTAAACAATTTTGAGAAAAGAATACAATGGAGATGAACGAGATTGCGAACACTCCGTTAGATAAGAGAAACATGGGATACGACGAGAACCAAGAAGTTGAGTGACAAGAAGGATATTGAAACCACTCCGGTTAAAACAAGATAGAGAAGGAATAAGAATGATGTAATTTGAGCAGCACTCTAACTGTAAATGGAGGGAATTGAACATGACCTTGACAAAACAAGATGATGGGTCGAAGAGAGCAACATCACAATGCCTCTGAAAGAAATGAAAGAATGGAATGGAATGAACGGAGGGAAACAAGATCTTGAAAGAGCACGCTTACAAGAAATGCTAGGACGGAGCTATTGGATTATCAACAACGAAAGGATACGCTTGATGTGGGCTTACGGAAAACATATCAAAATTATGAGGTGACAACCTGCCGCTCATGAGAAAAAGATTTGATTGAGAGCTAGAAAAGATAGAAAGCTTCTTCCACCGAGGTGATAAGAAAACTTGGATCATAGATAATCATCACAAAGAGCAACATTCCCAATGGAAGGCTTTAGGTGAAATCTATACCAAGATAACTCCAAGGAAGAAAGTGATGGGTTTAAATATCTCATTCCTGACAACTTGTCAATCATGAAACATGAAGGAAACTGTCAAAATGACATAACACCACCTCAAAAGATAAGATAGAAAGAATTGAACTTTGGAATGCAAGATGAAGAGTGCTTGAACTCCTCAAAACAACACATGTGTTGAACACCATGTTTATTTCGGAGTATAGCTTGGTGGATCATAACTTCGAGAGAAATCTTGAAGAACAATTGAGGAATGAAAGGAATCCTTGACGAACCACCATGCTGAGCCTTCGTGAGAACTCTGGTAATAAAATAATGATCAAACAAAAGGAAAGAGAAATTGAAAACACAAGGTGAAGCCTTGCGATGATTTAGATGGAGCTTCACGACGAGATAATGCGAAAAAACTTGGAACTCCAGAAAAGAAAAGATGAAGCATCTCGAACCGAGAATGTGACATGATGAACAACTCTGGAAATAAGAAATTAGATCACTTGGATGAAACAAGAATAAGAATTACGTTATGCGTATCCTTCACCAATTTAAATTGATGACAAGCAACAGATTTGGCATACTACTTATTCTCGTAGAAAGGATTAAGATAGATATAGCGCAAACTTGAGAAGGTCTTCAACGAACCACCGGTAGGATTGAAACAATGAATAAAATAATATGAGAACATAGGAAGAGGAATCTTGACCAAACCACCATAAGAATTGAAAATGAAAGTAGCAAAGGTGCAATTCACTTGGAAGAATTGGAAAGCGAATGAAGATACTTGAGGGAATTTAGATACATGAGAACGAAGAGATCATGAACTGATTAGAGGATATTTGAACGATGCACCTGTAAGATTTGGAGAACGGGAGCTGAAAGCTGGAATGAATAATTCTGAGATGATGGGCTCCGAAGAGTCAAACTGAAAAATACTCCTGAATTGCTCCAGATGGGTGGAAAGAATTCTCACAATCGAAAGCAATTATGAGAGGATGGCATCAATCTTGAACTTTGCGTCTTTGAGAGAACGGATAAGATTTGGAGGAAAAACTCTTCTTCGGTCTTCAAATGTTGACAAAGATGAAGAGAAACACCACCAAGAATTATTGAGACACTCCAGAATAATGCAGAATATATAGGCTGAATCAACAATGAAAAGAATTTGGAAGATCTCGGAGAAAGACATTTGACTGATGGTAATTCATCCTTACGTCAAACTTGGAGAAGAATTTGAGAGTAACTCTGGGAAAATAGAAGAGTCAGGTAAGATCCTGGGAAAAGACATGTGGGATAGAGCCCACTCAAAAGATACACCGTTGAAATGATTACTTGAAAGGGAGATTGCACCAGTTGAATTAAATGTCTTGAATGAGATAACATCCTCGAAAGAGATTGAATGAATGTAGAGTGGAAACATGAATCTTTTAGATATCTTCAGTACTCCAGAACAAATGAATGGCGAGGAGTGGATGATTAAGAGGTGCACCGACATGAGAAAACATTTGAAACGAGGAAAAGATATGATCGACAAAGCTAGAATTGAATCCACTGGAGAAGAAAAGAATGAAGAATGATGAACTTGAAGCTCCGATAGTATCTTCCTGAGAATCACCGGGTAAGAACATTGACATAAAATAATGAAGAGACTTCACATCCATAAGATGGATAATTGATTAAGAAATCTGGGTCCTTGAAAAAAAGGGGGGGAGGGAGGGAAAAACAAAGGCAACTTGGGAAGATGGAATGGTACCGTTGAGAAAACTTAGAATTGATCTTGCAGACGGGAAAAATGATGGGATCATCTCAAAGAGAAACGCACCGGTTGGAAATAAAATTGAGATGACAATCTCGATAAATAAGAAGGGTTAGTATTCACATAGGAATATGAGAACACAGTTTCGAAAAGGTATGGAATCCACAATTGACTTCGAAGCAACTCGAATACCACAACAAAAACAAAACAAGGATTGGCTTGCAGAGCCGGAACAAATACATATGATAGAGATTTACCCAATCCCATATCATGCATCTGTCGGAAAGATATTCTAGGAGCTACTTGAATTCCCACTTATAGACTCCCGAAACTTTCTAGTTATGCAACCTGGTGTTGGGGATACAGCGGAAGATTAATATTTCACCCAAACTAATAATCCCTACATCCAGCTGTATCCATCCATCAACACATAACCAAGAAACCTTCGGAAATCATGTACCTCAACCTTCAAAAAGCATCCGTTATATGAGTTATGGCAATACTCCCAAACTCCCGCCCCAGTACTGGGTGGCGTCGACGTTATCTCACCAACAACTGCATAAAAGAGATTTTTGATGTCAGCAAACTCAGGTATTCCAGAACTGCAACGATAAAATTGTGACGAAAACACCTCGGAGCTCAACTCCCCGGGACACTGCCACAACCCCTAAATGTCAGGAGGCACCAAGAACAATGTTCTCATCACAAGAATATCGGAATGATTCCAGGATACCCGTGTGATCCTAAAAAAATTAGTGAAATTTGAGGAGAGGAAAGTCAAAACATCTACGTCAGGAGACCTCACCAGAGCGACGAAGGGACTGAGGAGTAAAAAGAATCCTACTCACCGTTATATATAATCCTAAGACTCAAAACATTTTGTTCTAGACTCAACAGCGTCAGCGATTCGATCAAGCAGGGGCTCTGTAGCGACCAGACCTCAAACGGTCCAATCTTTGTGCTTAGGTGTCATCCCTGGATCAGTAATGCTGACACCACACAGTACTTGAAGGTTTTATAACAGAGTAGCAATCACACACTTATTACATCGAGTGTCTCAAAAGAGAACTTAAATATGGCTTAAGGCCATCTAATAAGGATAACAGCGGAAGGCTTCGAAGATAAGTGAGTCCATCAACTCCAACGCCATCACTGAGTATAGAACCATGACCTAAAGGCACCTTACTCGTCGTCTGAAAAGTCTGCAACATGAACGTTGCAGCCCGAAACGGGTCAGCACATGGAATATGTTGGCAATGTAACACATAGAGAGCAATGAAGGAATAAGACTATACTATATGCATATTTGGCTGGTGGAAAGCTCTATGGTTACAGTTTTGCGTAAAGCCAATTTTTCCCTACTGCAAAGGAATAAATTTTATTTAACTATCATGGTGGTTGTTAAACATTGAGAGTGTAGACACCCTCTCAATCCCAATTAAGCATCATCATTAAAACCCAACAAAATTATTTAGAGTAACATGATGAGATTCACATGATAATCCAAGTACTGGATACTCAAGATGTCCATAACCGGGGACACGGCTACATGATTAGTTTATACACTCTGCAGAGGTTTGCGCGCTTTTCCCCACAAGACTCGATCTCCTCCACTGGGATTCTCACACTACATGGTGTTTGAGAAACGGATGACTGAGATATAGTCTTTCAGAAGCGCTAGCACCTTACGATCGGGTAGACCGTTACACCTACTTTCCCCTACATCTGCTAGTCTACCACTTTAAGAGTTCGCACGACTTAATCAACTATACTAGAGCCCATAGTAGCTTGTGGCTGCACACGGAAGTTTCTAGTATGAATAATCTCATGATCCCTTTGAGCCTGGGTGACGGTCCAAAAGAAAAACAGGCAATCCCTGGAATACCCAGGTGCCTCAATCCACCCAGATGTGTGTTTAAGTTGCCACCTTAGATAAACCATTAATTTAACAATCTCACATCTTCATGGATACACTCACCCAATCCACGTCTACTAGCATAGCATGGCATAATAAGCAAACATAGAAGTAACTCCCAAAGGTTTGATAATAAGACAGGTGATAGATACTACCTCATCTACTTCCCAAACCCACAATTTAATTAGATCCTAATCATGCAATGTGTGAGGATTGATCTAATGCAATAAAAACTAGGTAGTAGGATTTATGATCAAAGTGTTACTTGCCTTGCTAATGATCCGCAAAACCTAGCGATTCGAAGTAACAAGCGGCGCACTCCGGGTACTCTATCGCAAACAAACAAGCATACAATAAGTACTCAACTAATGCACAGGTAAAACTCAAATAAGAGATCTAACTAGAAAGTTCAACTTAAGAACTCCGGTTGGCAAAAAGAACCAAATCGAATGAAGCAACGAAAGACAAACGACAAAAGAAACAAGCTTCGTTTACTATTATGGATCTAGGTCAAATTTTACAAAGGAAAAAACTTGTTTGAGTTGGTTAAACGGAGAGAGGGTTTCGAGAAGAAACTCCACGCGCTTGAATCGCCTGATTCCAATAAACGAGCGAAAAGTTATACTAGAACGAAAATTGGATCAAAAATCGCGATCAAAAAAAATTGCGGAATAAATCCGAGAAAAAGAAAAATGACGAACAAATTAATGAACGAACGTTCGTTATCTGGATCTAAACGATGAACGCATTCGTTAAAACGAATGAACGAGCGAATGCTCGCTAAATAAACTAAACCGGAAAAATAAACCGAACCGGAGAAAATAAAAAAACAGATCTAGGTTTTTAAAAAAAACGATCGGTTTTCTTCACGAAAACCAAGGCAACAACGGCGGGGTGGCGCGGCTCCGGTGCAGCGGCGGCGGGAGGCGGCGGCGGTGGTGGCGAGAGGAGGCGGCGCACGCGGATGGAGGTGGCAGCGCGCGGATGGAGGCGGCTAGGGTTTCGGCTGGGCTGCGGCTCCGGTCGGGCCCTCGTGGCTATAAAAAGGCCGGCCGGGCCAGGTGTCCTGGTCGGACACGGCCCGGTTAGGTCGGTTCGACTTTTTTAAAAAAAAAACCAATTACTCTCAGAAAAAAACTAAAGGAATAATAAACGGACTCCAAAAATCCCGAAATAAATTTTTCCCGGCTTCTAAAATCAATCCGCACAGGATCAACATTTATTTGGGTCCTAAATGCAATTTTGAAAAACGCACATTTTTCCTAAATTCAAAAAAAATAGCAAATAAATCCAAAATAAAATCATATTTAATTTTTTTTTATTTAATCCTCAATATTTCTTTATTTTGGAAAAGTCATTTTATTCCCTCTCTCATATTTTGATAATATAAATAATTAAAGATAAAATAAATAAAATCAAATGATCCTATTTTCAAAATTTGAGAAATCTCAAATATGAAAATAACGAAATCCCCAACTCTCTCCGAGGGTCCTTGAGTCGTGTAGAATTTCTAGGATCAACCAAAATACAATAAAATATGATATGCAATGATGATCTAGTGTATAACATTCCAAATTGAAAATTGGGGATGTTACAAACCTACCCCCCTTAAGATGAATCTCGCCCTAGAAATTGAAAATAGGTGAGGGTGGTCCTTCAGCAATTCTTCCTCTCGTTCCCAGGTGGCTTCATCCTCCGTGTGGTGGCTCCACTGAACTTTGCAGAACTTAATAACCTTGGTGCGGGTGACTCGACTGGCATACTCAAGAATCTTGACTGGTTTCTCCTCATAGGTGAAATCACCGTCCAACTGAATCGCTTCAAGCGGCACTATATCTCTTAGCGGTATATCAGCCATCTCTGCATGGCACTTCTTCAACTGGGAAACGTGGAATACATCGTGAACTGCTGACAATCCTTCAGGCAATTCCAACTTGTAGGCTACTTCTCCCATACGCTCCAAAACTTTGTATGGTCCTACAAAACGTGGCGCTAACTTTCCCTTAACTCCAAAGCGCTTAACTCCTCGAAGTGGAGATACTCGAAGATAAACTCGGTCTCCGACTTCGTAAAATGTCTCCTTGCGTTTTGAATCTACGTAGCTCTTCTACCTGGATTGGGCTACCTTGAGCCTATCGCGAATCAATTTCACCTTCTGTTCAAACTCCTTAATCAGATCCGGTCCAAACAACTGTCGGTCTCCAACTTCATCCCATGACAATGGTGTTCTGAACCTTCTTCCGTACAAAGCTTCAAAAGGGGCCATCTTCAAACTGGATTGATAACTGTTGTTGTAAGAGAACTCTACGTATGGCAAATTCTCGTTGTCCGATTTCGGGTTCTGGCAGACCCTTGAGGTTCGAACACTGGGGTGCGCGCGGAGCTTTCGTCTCCTACCTACCTGCACCCCTCCGCCTTGCTAGGATCTAAACTAAGGAAAGAACAACACAAGAGACACAGGGTTTATACTGGTTCGGGCCACCGTTGTGGTGTAATACCGTACTCCAGTGTGTGGTGTGGTGGATTGCCCCTTGGGCTGATGATGATGAACAATACAAGGGAGAATAGCCTCGCGAGGGTCTGTTCTTGGCTGGGGCGATGGACTGCTGGGAGGAGCACAATCGCCCTTCTCTCTCTCTCTCTCTCTCTCTCTCTCTTTGCCCTCGGGTTCTCTCTCCTTGTGTTCGTGTGGTCTCCCCCTTTTGATGTGGGTGGCTGGTCCTATTTATAGAGGCCCTGGTCCTCTTCCCAAATATCGAGCGGGAAGGGAGCCAACAATGGCGGGCTAATTTGGAAGGGGACAACTAGTACTAGCTATCCTGACAAAAGTAGTCTTCGCCCGCGCAAAGCTCTGGTGATGACACCGTCTTGGGCTCCACGGTGACCTCCGTCTCGTAGTCCTCCTGGTCTTGGTCTCGTTGCACCGAAATGGAAACCTTTGCCTGATGCCTCGGTACTCCGCGGCTGCGCTTGCCCCCCTTGCACCAAAGAGGAAAGGAGGACATTGCGCGGGCTGGCACCCGCCTGGCGCCCTCGGTCGTCATGGCTTGCGTCACGGGCACCACGTGAGGTACCCTGCCTTGGTCTCTCCACCTCCACGTGAGCCAGCCTGACGAGGCTGTGCCTGAGGAAGCTTCGTGTCGTCCGCCCCACGAGGCATGGCCCCTCACGAGGGTCTTGGGTTTGTGTTGGTGAAGATGGGCCGTGCTGGGCCCCCTTTTGAGCCACGCCACAGGCCGCAGGCAGGCAAGTCTGGGGAACCCCATTCCCAGAACGCCGACAGTAGCCCCCGGGCCCAAGGCGCGCCCGGACTTGGCCGTGCAGGGAGGCGGAAGGGCAAGAGCGAAGCGCCGCGGGCCCTAACAGCCCGCGGCGTTGGGCGCCGCGTGGTGGTTGATCGGACGTGGGCGCCTCCACTTCCCCATGGCGCCTCAGTAACTGCACGGATTGGACAAGTCCCTGCATGCAAAGCGGGTCATGATTACCTGTGATCGTGGAGGTAGGCGGTTGGCCTTCGCCGGCCATAAGTATGGAACAGCGCGCGCCCTTCCAGTCCCTCCCTCCTTGCTTCTCCTTCTTCCCGATCCTTGCTCCATCTTGCTGCGATGGCTCCGATCCGCCGGTTCTCGACGGCAGAGAAGGGAAAGGCTCCCTGAGAGGAACCAGACCCACTCCCGCCGAAGAAACGGCTCGCCCCCCGTGGCTCGGGCGAGGGGGCCCTTCAGGTGGTGCCGAGGTCTTTGTGCGAGCGGGCACCGCCGGGGTTCCCGCTTCCATTGTACGCCCACGTCGAGGGCCCTGAAGGAGCTGATGCTGACCGCCACGGGCAGCGCCGTCGTCGGCGCCGGTGGGTCACGAAGGTGTGGGTCGTCCCCCCTGGGGTCCACACTGAGGGCTCCTCCCGAGAGTTCGTGCTTCACGTCGTCATTCCTCTTCAGTCTTGGATCCGCCTTCCTCCCTTCTTCGCCTCCATCATCCCGCAGGGGGAGCCCCTGGAGCTCTGGCTGCAGCACGTCGGTTGCAGCACCCTTGCGACCGAGGCAGAGGTCGTGGTCGTTGCCCCGGGCGAGGTCTACATGACTCGGGCTGGAGAGAGATCGCGGTCCACTTGGATTACGATGGTGCTTCGATGATGCTCTTCAAGGTCTTCGACGCGAGCGGGCATAGGCTGGAGTGCTGCCCCGGGGAAGGTGGCCAGGACTCTGCCGCGATGAGGACTGGGCCCGGCAACCGCTCCCTTGGCGGCTCCTCAGGTGGTGGAGGCGTCGGAGGTTCCAGCGACTCTGGCGAGCTCTTCGCGACTCTGGAGATGAGCGACGATAGCTACGAGCCCCTGAACCGGCACCGCTCTTGGAGCAGGGCGGGCTCGTCAGGCCGCCGCCGACCCTGATCTGGATGGGGCTGGCGTCGGTGCTCGATGGCCCACTGTTGATGATGGCGTCTATTGCTGGGACGCGCGTACTTTGTGTCCCTTTAGGATCTGTTCCCTGCGAGGAATCAAAAACGCGTCACGTGGGGGCTTGTAAGGTGCCTGTGATCCTGTTTTGTTAATATAACCCCTGTCGTAGAATTGTGCGAGTTGCTCATTCCGTCTTAGCTCAGTCCTCCCTTTCAAACCTCACGAGGGCTTGGTGCTCTGCGCCGACAGGTCCCAGTCCCAAGGCGGCTTCAGCCGTCGCTGGTATGCCAGGTCATGATGCCGTGGTCAAGGCCAGGAGGTGAGCGACCCGGAGTTCGGTAAGAGCCCCTGAGTCGCGATGCTCAGGAGGTCCCCTTTGGCGCCCAAGCAGCCGTCGTTTGGTAAGAAAGGAGAGTGGCGTCGCTAACACGGGATGGCATTAGGTGCGGGGATGGTGCCACGATAACTGGCGCTTCCGGGTGATGACTTATCTCGAGGATCTGGGGCCGCTCTCTGGGGTATCGCCGGGTCCGTGCATCGGCAGGCGCGAGGTTGCTCGGCGAGGTCCTCGCGTGTCTCTCCCCTCTCGCCTTTGTTCCCCTTTCTGCTCTACGTCCTCGGGTCCCGGCCCTCGAGCGGGTCTCAGCCGTCGCTGGTATGCCAGGTTGCGATGCCGTGGTCAAGGCCAGAGGGTGAGGGCTGGAGAGCCGGTAGGAGCCCTGAGTCACGATGCTCAGGCACCCCCCTTTAACGTGTAAGCGGTTCATGCGGACGAGTGCGAAAGAAACACCGCAAGGGCCTTGCCTGACGCAGCTCCTTCAGGAGGTCCTGCAGGTCCACCATAGAAAAAACAAGGGGTTGCCATGACAATTGACAGTCAGCCATTGGTCGCTTCCGAGGGGTAGTGAGGCACTGAAGGCTTGACGAGGTGACGTTGTGCGGGGCTGCCGCGGCCAGAGCTCAGCCATCCAGGTTTGTCGGCGTTGCAAGGACGGACCCATGCGCAAGCGTCGTGCCGTTTGGGAGCAGCTCCATTAGTTGGCGTCAGCTGAGCAGGCAACTAGGTAAAACACATTAGCCGTGAAGGAGTGGATTCGTTCAAATAGATGCTGGGAATGCGGACATCACTGGGTCAGGCCCGAGTGACTTGGGGATCATGCAGCCTGAGGGGCGCCCCCAACAAGGTAAGCTAACAACATGGAATAAAAAGTGATACATGCCGCAGGGATGGACCCACGCGGCCTGGGAATAATGCAGCCCTAGGGGGGCGCTCCTAGCTGGAAGTGAAACTTGAAAGATGTCACCTGATGATGTTGAGGACGAAGGAGCGCTGATGTAGCAGGCTTGGTGGGCCGCGGGAGCCGATCCTCACGAGCCCCCAGGCCCAGGGGCCTCGGGAGGCTCCGGAGGCACTGGCGGCTCCTCGCGGGCCTTCTCCATCCCTGCCAGGGCAGCGGAACGCCTGGCCTCTCGTGCCTCCGTGATGCCCCTCATGAGGCGATGGTACGCGTCAGCCGCGCTCGGCAGGCCGTAAGGCATGCGAACGTAGCTGTGGGGTGGGCCTCCGCAGCGCCCCACTCGCGAGGGCCAGTGGCGCTCCAGAGAGGCGACTCGGTTGAGCCCTGGTATGTCGATGCACACGCGCAGCCCACCATCCTTGCCTGGATGGGGGGCCACTTCTGGTAGGCGGCGGCCGCCTTTCAGGACTCTTGACTTCTGTAGCTCCTGAATGGCCTTGCTGATGAACTCCTGAGGGTCTGGATCTCCTTGCCTTGCTCCTTCTTGAGGGAAACGTGCTTCGAAACACGCCTCCATGTGGTGCCCAAGCGCCTCCCTTGTGACCCTAGCTAGGTCGGTGGCCCTCCAGGGGAGAGCCCCCGAGCCCTGCCTGAGGAGGGCACTGGGCGCGCTTTCCTATGCGATGGAAGGAGGTTCCCCCTGGGCAGGCGCGGGCCCAGAGGGGCCTGCCTCCTAAGTGGTCGGGCCGGATGATGTCTTCTTCTTCTTGGGGGCGGTCTCGGGAGGCCTCCTGCTCCCACGATCTGGGTCTTCCAGTGACGCGGCCTGAAAGGCTCGTTCCAGGAAACACACCACGTCCTTCTCTTCATAGGGCACCGTGATGACTCCGCCACTTCCCGGCATCTTGAGGACGTTGTAGCCATGGTGAGTTACGGCCATGAACTTGGCCAGCGCTGGGTACCCAAGGATGGCATTGTACGGCAGGCGAATGTGAGCGACGTCGAAGTCGATGAGCTCGGTGCGGTAGTTGTCGCGTGCCCCGAAGGTGACAGGGAGGCGGACCTGCCCAATCGGGACCGTGGAGCCGTCGGTGATAACGGAGAGGGGCTTGGTTGGCTGAAGCTGGCTGTAGGGCACTTGGAGGTTGTTGAATGTTTCCACAGATAGGACGTTGAGCCCTGCCCCGCCATCGATGAGGGTCTTGGTTACCACCATGTTGCTGATGATTGGGGAACAAAGCATCGGGAGGAGTCCGGCTGTAGCCGCACACTTGAGCTGATCTGCCGAGCTGAACGTGATGGCGCATGCCGACCACCTGAGAGGGCGCGTGGCTTCGAGCCTGGGGAGGACTGCGTTCAATTCGCGGGCGAACTGCTTGAAGATGCGCTGAGAGGCTGGGGCTTGTGCCCCGCCCAAGATGCAGGTGATCGCGCGCGGCTCTTGGAAGCCCCCAGCCCCCTCGTCCTGGTGGCGGTCTTCGTTTCTTCTTGGCTGTGGCGGCAGCGGTGGGAGGCCTGCGTTGGCTTGCGGGCGATCCTCGCAAGGCTGATCCCTCCAGTCCCCCTCGCGAGGCTGATCCCTCCAGCCTCCCTCGCGAGACGGGTCTTGCCAGCGATCCTCGCGAGGTTGGTCGCGCCACCCTTGGCGTGGGCCACGGTTATCCCAGCGTCCTGCGTTCCTTTCCCCTCCTCGGCCGTAGCCCCGGTCACTGCGGTCAGGGCGACGGCCGATCCTTCCTTCTCGCACGGCTCAGAGCTCTTTACATTCGTTGGTGTTGTGGGTGTGGAGGTCGTGGTACACACAGTACAGGCCGCCCTTGGAAGGTTCGGGCTGATCCCTGCCTCGCTTGGTGTCTAGTTCTGCCGCGAGCACGACAGCCCCCTTGCGCTTCACATCCTTGGTCTTGGGCTTCTTCTCTTCTGGGTCTGCGGCAGGCAGCTCGAGGAGGGAGAGACGCCCTTCCTCGGCCCTGGCGCACTTGGTTGCCAGGTTGAACAGCTCCAAGGAGGTGCACAGGTCTTCATGCATCGCCAGCTCCTCCTTCATCTTGACATCGCGCACGCCGTCGGAGAAGGCCGAGATGATGGCCTCCTCGGTCACCTTGGGAATCTTGAGGCGCGCGTTGTTGAAGCGCTGGATGTACTTCTGCAGGGTCTCCCCGGGCTGTTGCTTGATGCGGCGCATGTCGCTTACGGCGGGTGGCCGGTCGCGAGTGCCTTGGAAGTTGGCGATGAAGCGGGTGCGCATCTCGTCCCAGGAGGAGATTGTGCCTGGAGCCAGGTGCGGGCCCCGTCCTTGAGTGCCATGGGGAACTAGTTCGCCATGACCTTCTCGTCTCCGTTGGCAGCTTCGATGCCCAGCTCGTAGAGCTGGAGGAACTCCGCAGGGTCAGCCATGCCGTCGTAGCGAGGAGGCAAGTCTGGCTTGAACTTGCCGGGCCACGCGACGCTGCGTAGCTCGGTGGTGAAGGTGCGGCAGCCTGCTGTGGCCATGGGAGGCCTTGGATGAAGGGGAGCTTGGTCTTGCATGTCCCCACGCGCTGCAGCTGGGTGCAGCGCGGGGTCTTGATGCGCGGGAGCAAGAGCATGGTCGCGACGTGCTGGAGCAGGGAGCGCCCGGGCGCTTTCTTGTGGGCGAGGGACTTCTTGACAGCTCTGCTCCTGCTACGCTGGCGCCTGCCGGAGCGGGTTCCGCCTAGGGGCCACGCGCCTTGGATCCATGGCGCCTTCCTGAGGAGGAGGCGGTCGGGGCGCCACCGTAGCTTCATTTCCCACGCGGGGCAGAGTGCGGTGCAGCGGAACGGACGGCGCAGGAGAGCCCCCTACGGCGCGGACGAGCTTGGCGACGCGGTTGAGCCATTCTTCATAGACATCGTCGACGGGGCGGTAGCGTAGGAACTCGTTTGCCGCAATGAGTGCAGGTCGAGCCTCCATGGGCGCACGGAGCGCGCGGGACGAAGAACCAGCTGGGGTGAGCGAGGGAGTTGTGGTGCGGCCGTCTTGCCGCACGGACGGATGCTGGCACGATGCTTGCCGCTCGTCCCCCGCCGGGCCGGTGGTGGCGTTGACGGTAGGTGACGGGGAACGGCGAGGGCGCCGGCCGACAGGGGGCGTCTGGGCGACGCGGGAAGCGAGCACGGCCCGGCCCTCGGCGCGGGCCCGACGAGCGTCAGACATGGGCGTGATGGTCAGAGGAGAACGGGGTGGTGGAAGACGAATCCCGGCACACACCTACCTGGCGCGCCAAATGTCAGATTTCGGGTTCCGGCAGACCCTTGAGGTTCGAACACTGGGGTGCGCGCGGAGCTTTCGTCTCATACCTACCTGCACCCCTCCGCCTTGCTAGGATCTAAACTAAGGATAGAACAACACAGGAGACACAGGGTTTATACTGGTTCGGGCCATCGTTGTGGTGTAATACCCTACTCCAGTGTGTGGTGTGGTGGATTGCCCCTTGGGCTGATGATGATGAACAATACAAGGGAGAACAGCCTCGCGAGGGTCTGTTCTTGGCTGGGGCGATGGACTGCTAGGAGGAGCTCAGTCGCCCTTCTCTCTCTCTCTCTCTCTCTTTGCCCTCGGGTCCTCTCTCCTTGTTTTCGTGTGGTCTCCCCCTTTCGATGTGGGTGGCTGGTCCTATTTATAGAGGCCCTGGTCCTCTTCCCAAATATTGAGCGGGAAGGGAGCCAACAATGGCAGGCTAATTTGAAAGGGGACAACTAGTACTAGCTATCCTGACAAAAGTAGTCTTCGCCTGCGCAAAGCTCTGGTGATGACGCCGTCTTGGGCTCCACGGTGACCTCCATCTCGTAGTCCTCCTGGTCTTGGTCTCGTTGCACCGAAATGGCAGCCTTTGCCTGATGCCTTGGTACTCCGCGGCTGCGCTTGCCCCCCTTGCACCAAAGAGAAAAGGAGGACACTACGCGGGCTGGCACCTGCCTTGCGCCCTCGGTCGTCATGGCTTGCGTCACGGGCACCTCGTGAGGTACCCCGCCTTGGTCTCTCCACCTCCTCGTGAGCCAGCCTGACGAGGCCGTGCCTGAGGAAGCTCCGTGTCGTCCGCCCCGTGAGGCTTGGCCCCTCGCGAGGGTCTTGGGTTTGTGTTGGTTAAGACGGGCCATGCTGGGCCCCCTTTTGAGCCACGCCGCAGGCCGCAGGCAGGCAAGTCTGGGGACCCCCGTTCCCAGAACACCAACACTCGTCCCAACTAGATCCGTAATCTAGCACACAAGCTCTCAGCATATCCTCCAAAATCTGATTGACTCTCTCGGTCTATCCATCTGTCTGCAGATGGAAGGCTGTACTGAACTCTAGCTTGGTACCCAAAGTTTTGTGCAACTGATTCCAGAATTTTGAGCTAAACTGGGTTCCTCTATCGGATACAATGCTCCTTGGAAATCCATGCAGACACACGATCCTGGTCATGTATATCTTTGCTAACTTGGCACTGGTATAGGTAGTCTTCACTGGGATGAAATGAGCTACCTTTGTCAAACGATCGACTACAACCCAAATTGAGTCATAGCCTGAACAAGTTCTGGGCAATCCTGTGATAAAATCCATGCCTAACTTATCCCACTTCCATTCAGGTGTTGGCAATGGCTGTAGCAATCCTGCTGGCTTCTGATGCTCTACCTTTACTCTCTAACATACATCACAAACTGCTGCATACTCCGCAATATCCCTCTTCATTCTGGTCCACTAGAAAGTATCCTTCAAATCCAAATACATCTTGGTATTTCCTGGGTGAATCGAATATGGTGAATCATGGGCCTCTTGCAGAATCAACTTCCTGATCTCCGGGTCGTTGGGCACATAAACACGGTCTTCAAACCATAAGGTATCATGCTCATCCTCACGAAATCCTTTAGCTTTTCCTTTGCTCATTTTCTCCTTAATAGAAGCGATCTCCTTGTCAGTCCTTTGGGCTTCTCTGATCTTATCCATCAAAGTAGACTGAATCTCCAATGCTGCTACATAGCCTCTCGGGACTATCTCCAAACATAGCTCACGAAGATTTTCGGCTAACTCCATTGGTAAATCTCCCGACATTAGGGTGTTGACATGGCTCTTACGGCTCAGCGCATCGGCTACTACGTTAGCCTTTCCGGGGTGATAATGCAATCTCATATCGTAATCCTTGATGAGCTCCAACCATCTCCTTTGCCTGAGATTCAACTCCTTCTGCGTGAAAATATACTTCAAACTCTTGTGATCCGTGTACACCTCGCAATGGTTTCCAATGAGAAAATGTCTCCAAGTCTTCAATGCATGCACTACAGCTGCTAACTCCAAATCATGCGTGGCATAATTGAACTCATGAGGCTTAAGCTGTCGTGAGGCATATGAAACAACTCTTCCTTCCTACATAAGCACTGCTCCAAGTCCTCAACGTGAAGCGTCGCAATACACCTCATAATCCTTGGTCTGATCTGGCAAAATCAACACTGGTGATGTAACCAAACGTTTCTTCAACTCCTGGAAACTGGCCTCACATTCCTCAGTCCATATGAACTTGGTATCCTTCTTCAACAACTCCGTCATAGGCTTTGCAATCTTCGAGAAATTTTCAATGAATCTCCGGTAGTATCCTGCAAGTCCAAGAAAACTCCGGATCTCTCCAACTATTGTTGGTGCTTCCCAATTTGTTACAGTGTCAACTTTAGTGGGATCTACTGCTATACCCTCTCCGGATATAACGTGTCCGAGAAATCCAACTTCCTTCAACCAAAACTCACATTTGCTAAACGTGGCATATAACTGATGTTCTCTGAGCTTACCAACTACCAAACGCAAATGCTCCTTATGCTCCTCTTCATTCTTCGAGTAAACCAGGATATCATCGATGAACACTACGATGAACTTATCCAAAAACTCCATAAACACTTTGTTCGTCATGTTCATAAAATATGTAGGTGCGTTAGTCAGACCAAATGACATAACGGTATACTCGTACAACCCATACCTGGTGGTAAAAGCCGTCTTAGGTATATCCTGTTCTCGAATCTTCAACTGATGGTATCCTGATCGCAGATCGATCTTGGAAAATACCTTAGCTCCTTCCAATCGATCAACCAGATCATTGATCATCGGTAGTGGGTACTTGTTCTTGATGGTTACTTCATTCAATCCTCAATAATCAACAACCATCCTTAACGATCCATCCTTCTTCTCCACTAGAAGTTCTGGTGATCCCCAAGGCAAAGAACTTGGGCGGATATAACCTTTATCCGGTAACTCCTTAATCTGCTTCTTAATCTCTTCCAAATCCTTTGCGGGCATCCTATATGGTCTCTTAGATATTGGCCCTGTGCCTGGCAAAAGCTCAATCAAAAACTCAATATATCTATCTGGTGGCATGCCTGGCAACTCCTCTAGAAATACATCAGGGAAATCCTGTACTACTGGTACTTCCTCCTGCACAACTCCGGTTAATGAATTTACTTGAGTCCTTTTTGGCACATGTCGGGATACATACTTGATCCTTCTCCCTTCCAGGGTGGTAAGCAAAATTGACTTACTGGCGCAATCGATGTTTCCTCCATACATCGACAGCCAATCCATACCCAGAATTACATCCAAACCTTGTGATTCCAAAATGATTAAATCCGAGGGAAACACATGCCTGCCTATACTTAATGGCACTTGAAAACATCCCTTACTAGCCATATACTCCGCTCCTGGTGATCTTACTAACATAGGTGTTCTAAGAACTTTGGTGGGAAGGTTATACTTATCCACAAATCCCCTTGATATGTATGAATGTGATGCACCAGTATCGAAAAGAACGAGTGCAGTAAATGACTTAACCAAAACCTTACCGATTACTGCATCCAGCTGGTCTTCAACCTCCTCCACGTTAACGTGGTTCACCTGTCCCCTATTGAAAGGGTTCGGCTTCTTCCCAGAGCTTCCATTGCCATTTCCATTCTGGGATTCAGGACATTCATTGGCATAATGTCCGGTCTTCTGGCACTTAAAGCAAGTGACTTGGCTCAGGTCTCTCTTGGCTGGGGTTGATGGGTTGGTACGGTTCTGGCCGTTGCTTCCTCCATTACCATTACCATTCTTGGTGCCATTGTGATTGTGCGTGCTACCTCCTCCATGGGTATGATGAAAATGTCCTCCCGGTCTAGGGGTAAAACGTGGCTTCTGCTGAGCTCCAGAATTGTACTTCCCTTGTCCATACTTCCTCTTGAGGTTCTCAATTTGCTGCTGCTTGCCTTCAATCATGAGAGCACGATCTACCAACTCCTGGTAGTTGTTGAAGGTTGCTACCATCAACTGCATGCTCAACTCATCATTCAGTCCTTCCAGAAACTTCTCCTGCTTAGCTGCATCCGTAGCAACGTCATCTGGGGCATAACGTGCTAGCTTACTAAAGTCCTCCACATACTGGCCAACTGTCCGTCCTCCTTGGCGCAAGTTGCGAAACTCTCGCTTCTTCATGGCCATAGCTCCTGCTGAAACATGGGTAGTACGAAAAGCCTGCTGGAACTGGTCCCATGTGACTGTCGATAGGGAAAGTGGCGGTGAAATTCTCCCACCATGATGCTGCGGGTCCTTCAAGCTAATATGTGACAAACTTCACTTTTTCCGCATCTGTGCATCCTTCCGTGGTCAAATCCCTTGCTGTCTTGCAGAGCCAATCATCTGCTACTATAGGCTCGGTGCTACTGGAAAACACCGGCGGATTCAGCCTAAGGAAACGGGCTAAGTGATCAACAGGTGGTGGTGGTGGTGGTGGGTTGTTGTTGTTGTTCCCCTGATTCTGATTCTGGACTAGCAACTGCATCAATGTGTTCTGCTGCTAGATCAACTGGGTGAGCTCCGGTGGGAAGGTAAATCCGGGGTCACGTCTCGGAGGCATCTGAGGGTTTAGAAAAGATGAGATTTAAGAATAGAGAGGGGTCTAGAGAGAAAACACTACCCATATGCACATGAGGCAAAAACAAACAATTCACTTCATTCAATCAAGCAAGGGCATACAATCGATCTAACTATCGCAAAAGTGCTCGGACTACTATATTTACATGTTGGACTAATACTACTGATGGGGTGGTCTACTAGAAATATTCTTCGATTGCAGACTCCATGATATCTGCTCTAGCTTCATCAACATAGTCATCATCGCTATCATCTGGATCCGAGTCGGTGTCGTCGATGATGATGTAGTCTTCCGGGTGAATCCCCTTGGGTTCTTCTTCTTCTACTACTGGTGTAGGGCCTCCCATAAATATTCTGATCTTCTTGATCAAATCGTCATTCTTCTCCACTAATACTCCGATTTCCTCTTCATAATCTTCACGTGTAGCCTTGAGTTCTTCCTCTAGTTCCTTGATTCTTGTCCTCGCCTTCTTCAGATCTATCATGTCGGCGCACATCTGGTTCTCCTGACATCGAATGTGCTGGTTTAACTCCTGGATAAAAGCTGCAACTGATCTATCCTTCCTGGTGCTGATCATCTCCCAGTGCTCATCTCGACGCCCACAAATCTAGTAGATAGTTTCCTTGAGATCATTCCGGTAAACTTCTCTAATGCGTCCCATGGCGATGTGAGCTGCCATGCTCTTTCCTAGACTCCAGGTTGGTGCATCAAAGGAAAACTCTATGGGCTAAGTGACAGGCATGAACGTCCTTCCTGGAACTTGAACTTGAATCATCCAGTGCTCTTCTTCAGGTAAAGTGGCGTTGTAGGTTCCGGTGAAACTTGGTACTCCTATGTTCAGATATCTAGTGACTTCCTTCAAGTGACGTCCAAAGGGTGTATTTTCATCCGGTTGCGTGAACTTGTTCCTTGCATCCGCCATCCTAAAAGAGTAGAAAAGATGAGAAGTTAGAATGTGAAGAGTGAGTAGTGATCTAGGGCTTTAGCTTAGTGGTCGTGTCCTACAGTTAGTGTGTGCTCTGATACCATCTTGTAGCGACCAGACCTCAAATGGTCCAATCTCTGTGCTCAGGTGTCATCCCTAGATCAGTAATGCCGACACCACACAGTACTTGAAGGATTTATAACAGAGTAGCAATCACACACTTATTACATCGAGTGTCTCAAAAGAGAACTTATTACAATAAATATGGCTTAAGGCCATCTAATAATGATAACAGCGGAAGGCTTGGAAGATAAGTGAGTCCATCAACTCCAATGGCATCATTGAGTATAGAACCACAACCTAAAGGCACCTTACTCGTCGTCTGAAAAGTCTGCAACATGAACGTTGCAGCCCGAAACGGGTCAGCACATGGAATATGCTGGCAATGTAACACATAGAGAGCAATGAAGGAATAAGATTATACTATATGCATATTTGGCTGGTGGAAAGCTCTATGGTTATAGTTTTGCGTAAAGCCAATTTTTCCCTACCGCAAAGGAATAAATTTTATTTAACTATCATGGTGGTTGTTAAACATTGAGAGTGTAGACACCCTCTCAATCCCAATTAAGCATCACCATTAAAACCCAACAAAATTATTTAGAGTAACATGATGAGATTCACATGATAATCCAAGTACCAGATACTCAAGATGTCCATAACCGGGGACACGGGTAACCATGATTAGTTTATACACTCTGCAGAGGTTTGCGCACTTTTCCCCACAAGACTCGATCTCCTCCGCTGGGATTCTCGCACTACATGGTGTTTGAGAAACGGATGGCCGAGACATAGTATTTCAGAAGTGCTAGCACCTTACGATCGGGTAGACCGTTACACCTACTTTTCCCTACATCTGCTAGTCTACCACTGTAAGAGTTCGCACGACTTAATCAACTATGCTAGAGCCCATAGTAGCTTGTGGCTGCACACGGAAGTTTCTAGTATGAATAATCTCATGATCCCTTTGAGCCTGGGTGGCGGTCCAAAAGAAAAACAGGCAATCGCTGGAATACCCAGGTGCCTCAATCCACCCAGATGTGTGTTTAACTTACCAGCTTAGATAAACCATTAATTTAACAATATCACATCTGTCGTGGATACACTCACCCAATCCACGTCTACTAGCATAGCATGGCATAATAAGCAAATGTAGAAGTAACTCCCAAAGGTTTGATAATAAGACAGGTGATAGGTACTACCTCATCTACTTCCCAAACCCACAATTTAATTAGACCCTAATCATGCAATGTGTGAGTATTGATCTAATGCAATAAAAACTTGGTAGTAGGATGTATGATCAAAGTGTTACTTGCCTTGCTGATGATCCGCAAAACCTAGCGATTCGAAGTAACAAGCGGCGCACTCCGGGTACTCTATCGCAAACAAACAAGCATACAATAAGTACTCAACTAATGCACAGGTAAAACTCAAATAAGAGATCTAACCAGAAAGTTCAACTTAAGAACTCCGATTGGCAAAAAGAACCAAATCGACGAAGCAACGAAAGACAAATGGCAAAAGAAACAAGCTTTGTTTACTATTCTGGATCTAGGTCAAATTTTACAGAGGCAAAAACTTGTTCGAGTTGGTTAAACGGAGAGAGGGTTTCGAGACGAAACTCTAGGCGCTTGAATTGCCTGATTCCGATAAACGAGCGAAAAGTTATACTAGAACGAAAATCGGATCAGAAATCGCCATCAGAAAAAATCGCGGAATAAATCTGAGAAAAAGAAAAACGACGAACAGATTAACGAACGAACATTCATTATCTGGATCTAAATGATGAATGTGTTCGTTAAAACGAACGAACGAGCGAACGCTCGCTAAATAAACTAAACCGGAAAAATAAACCGAACCGGAGAAAATAAAAAAATGGATCTAGGTTTAAAAAAATGATCGGTTTTCTTCATGAAAACTGAGGCAACGACGGCTACCTCGGGCGGCTCCGGCGAACGACGGCGGGGCGGCGCATCTTCAGTGCGGCGGCGGCGGGAGGCAGCGGAGGCGACGAGGAGAAGCGGCGGCGGCAGCGGCGGGAGGCGGCGGCGGGAGGCGGCTAGGGTTTCGGCTGGGGCTGCGGCTCTGGTCGGGCCCTCGCGGCTATAAAAAGGTCGGTCGGGCCAAGTGTCCTGGTCGGACACGGCCCCGTTAGGTCGGTTCGACTTTTTTAAAAAAAACTTACGCTCAGAAAAAAAACAAAAGGAATACTAAACGAACTCCAAAAATCCCGAAATAAATTTTCCCCGGCTTCTAAAATCAAGTCGCATAGGATGAACATTTATTTGGGGCCTAGATGCAATTTTGAAAAACGTACATTTTTCCTAAATTCAAATTCAACCAAAATGCAATAAAATATGATATGCAATGATGATCTAGTGTATGACATTCCAAATTGAAAATTTGGGATGTTACAGGCTCCTAAGTCGGGGATGGCTCTGATTACCAACTTGTAACGCCCACGATGCGGCTATATCTCCCACGTGTCGAGGTACGACTTAGAGGCATAACCGCATGGTGGTTTTGTCGCAAGACGGGTAATCTTCACACAATCCCATGTACTGAATAAGAAAGGGATAAAGAGTTGGCTTACAATCGCCACTTCACACAATACATAAATAATTCATACATCATCCAAATACACTCATAGACCGACTATGATCAAATCCAAAAGAAAAGGAAGATAAACCCCAAATGCTAGATCCCCGATCGTCCCAACTGGGCTCCACTACTAATCATCATGAAACGAAACATAGTAACGACCAAGGTCCTCGTCGAACTCCCACTTGAGTTCGGTAGCCTCACCTGCACTGGTTTCATCGGCACCTGCAACTGTTTGGAAGTATCCATGAGTCACGAGGACTCAATAATCTCACACCCACGAGATCAAGACTATTTAAGCTTATGGGTAGGATGTGGTAAAGAGGTGGATCTACAGCAAGCTCTAAGCAATATATGGTGGCTAACATATGCAAATAAGAGTAAGATGAGAAGCTACGCAGCGGTCCTGAAGCTAGAAGTGATCAAGAAGTGATCCTGAAACTACTTACGTTCAAACATAACCCAATACCATGTTCACTTCCCAGACTCTGCCAAAAAGAGACCATCGCGGCTACACACGTGGTTGATTCATTTTAATTAAGTCAAGTGTCAAGTTCTCTACAACCTGATATTAACAAATTCCCATCTACCATATAACCACGGGCACAGCTCTCGAAGGTTTATATCCTGCAGGGGTGTCCCAACTTAGCCCATCACAAGCTCTCACGGTCAACGAAGGATATTCCTTCTCCCGGAAAGACCCGATTAGTCTCGGAATCCCGGTTACAAGACATTTTGACAATGGTAAAACAAGACCAACAAAGCCACCTGACTATGCCAACAAATCCCGATAGGAGCTGCACATATCTCGTTCTCAGGGCACACCGGATGAGACATCCTATGAGTAAAACCAACCCTCAAGTTTCCCTGAGGTGGCCCCGCAGTCTACTCAGTCCGGACCAACACTCAGAGGAGCACTGGCCCGGGGGGTGAAATAAAGATGACCCTCGAGTCTGCAGAACCCAAGGGAAAGGCTTAGGTAGGCAAATGCAAAACCAAGGTTGGGCCTTGCTGGAGGATTTTTATTCAAAGCGAACTATCAAGGGGGTCCCATAAGCCCAATCGCGTACGGAAAGCAAAATCAAGGAACATAACACGGGTATGACGAAAACTAGGGCGACAAGAGTGGAACAAAACACCAGGCAAAAGGCCGAGCCTTCCACCGTTGCATTAATTAAATAAGAGATAAAGTGATATCCCAACATATCCATGTTCCAACATGGAACAAACTTCAACTTCACCTTCAACTAGCAATGCTATAAGAGGGGCTGAGCAAAAGCGGTAACATAGCTAAACAACAGTTTGCTAGGAAGGTGGGTTAGAGTCTTGACATGGCAATATGGGAGGCATGATAGAACAAGTGGTAGGTAGCGCGACATAGCAATAGCACGAACAACTAGCCAGCAATGATAGAAGTGATATCGAGGGTATGGTCATCTTGCTTGCAATGCTCTCAAAGTTGTCAAAAGCTTGATCCTTGTTAGCATACTCAACAGGTTCCTCATTCTTGTACTCGTCTCCCAGCTCTACCCAAAGCAAGAACACAAGCAATGGAACAACAATCAATCACGGTGCAATGCACAAGCAACATGATGCAAAACATGGCATGGAATGCAAGATATGATGTGCAATGCATATGGTACTCCAGAAGGGAAAGGATGATCAAGGCATCAACTTGTAAAAACAAGTATGCCGCTGGAAAGATGAGGTGATTTCGGTCGAAATCGATATAAGGATCACCGGAAATGGATGCACGCTTTGCAAATGACAAGCAAAATAAGAATGACACAAATCTGCGATTCACAGCATGATAGCACTTAGAATGCAACAAGAAACTAAGCTACTGCACTCCAACATAGCAACAAAGCATATGAAAATGATGTACAAGAGAAGCTTGACAAAACATGAACACTGAGCTATGGCTAAATCACACTAGAAGAAGTTCAAACAAGCATGGAAAAAGTGCAAAAGATATCAGCTTCACAGACTTTGTGAAAATACTAACATGCCAAAAACAACATCAGGAAGCAATGTTTAGAGCAAGCAAACAACATGCTACAGGAACTTGACATAGCAAAACAAGGCAAGGAATGCTTCTACTAAACGCACTTAACAACACTCCCTTAGTGAAAATGAGCCAAAAAGGCAAAGAAGATATGATGGCACCCGCGCAAACATAGCAAGTTTTATAAACAGATTCAGACTTAGTGGACATGGCAGAAACAGATTCATGATAGCAACTTCACAAGCTCAAATCACTCACCATGAAGTATTTCAGGTCATAGCAAGGTAACCAAAATGAGGTAGACATACTCAAGAAGTTAAACATGGCAAAAGCAAGATCATAGGGTACATGCATCACTAACAAAACACATGGCAATATAGATTAACATGTTAACAATCTGCCAGGAACATTATTTAGAAAAAGTAGAGCAAGGAAATGACATGCTTGATTCCTCCATATTTGCAACGAGAGGCATGAATGGGTATAGCAAAACCACATATCCAAAACATGTTTACTAAACTATCTCAAAATAAGCATGGATCTCATGATAGCAACAAGTTTATATGGTATCAAAATAACATCAGGAAAATGATAGCAAAACACCAAGTGTCTGAAAACAACAACATTATGAAGGCTACTTTGCATGCTTGTGCTAGTCACCCCATAGCTCATAAAAATACAAGAGTGGCTCCACTGTAAAGATGGCATGATGGACCTCAAAACACATGTGGACATCTTGCTCATAGGATGCACACACAAAATGCAATGAAAATGCCAAATCACCATGTTCTGTTAAGAACCAGCAGTTAACATTTCATAGAACTCTTGCAACGAGGAAAATGGCATCAATATGGATAGTAACATGCACCGAAATGCCACTAACATGAAGTACTTAAAGAGACGAACATTTCGACATATCATGCATGCAAAACTGAGTTACGGACATGGAGATATGGCATGATGAACATGGGCACATGATGTGATAATTTTGGGACTTGGTCGTTTCAGCACTGAGCATCGAATAATTAAAAAACGCACAGGAGGGATTTAGACAGTGGATCACCCTGGGCTTCGGCCCATGTTGCAGAGGAGGCAGGTCGGCTGGGCTGTAGCAGATGTGGCCCAGGTCGGGCCCATGTGCGCGATGGGGAGGCGGCCTAGGAGGACGCTCGAGCGGGACGAGGCAGGACGTGGCGGCGGCGAGTGATAACCCACAAGTATAGGGGATCGCAACAGTTTTCGATAAGTAAGAGTGTCGAAATCAACGAGGAGCTAAAGGTAGAACAAATATTCCCTCAAGTTCTATCGACCACCGATACAACTCTACGCACAATTGACGTTCGTTTTACCTAGAACAAGTATGAAACTAGAAGTACTTTGTAGGTGTTGTTGGATAGGTTTGCAAGATAATAAAGAGCACGAAAATAAAACTAGGGGTTGTTAAGGTAAAGAAGCAACTAAAGTAAATATAGCGAGTGTGGAAAAGTGGTGGTAGGAGTTGCGTAATTGTCCCTTAAGCAATTGACTACTTTACTAGACCGATAGCAAGTATTATGTGGGAGAGGCCACTGCTAGCATGTCATCCCTTACTTGGAATTCTATGCACTTATGATTGGAACTGTTAGCAAGCATCCGCAACTAGTAATGTTCATTAAGATAAAACCCAACCATAGCATTAAGATATATTGGCCCCCCTTCAATCTCGTATGCATCAATTTCTATGCTAGGTTGAAGCTTCTGTCACTCTTGCCCTCCAACACATAGTCCTATCAACATACAACTAACCCTATGGTGTGATCCACGCGCGCGCTCATATGATGGGCACCAAAGGACAACAACATAACCAAAAGCAAATTAAATCAAATATATCAATTCATCAACCACCGATAGGACAACGAAAATCTACTCAGACATCATAGGATGGCAACACATCATTGGATAATAATATGAAGCATAAAGCACCATGTTCAAGTAGAGGGTACAGCGGGTTGCGGGAGAGTGAACTGCTGTAGATAGAGGGGGGAAGGTGATGGAGATGTTGGTGAAGATGGCGGAGGTGTTGGTGAAGATCGCGGTGATGATGATGATGGCCACGGCGGCGTTCCGGCGCCACCGGAGGAGAGGGGGAGATGGGCCCCCTTCTTCCTCTTCTTCCTTGACCTCCTCCCTAGATGGGAGAAGGGTTTCCCCTCTGGTCCTTGGCGTCCATGGCATGGGAGGGGCAAGAGCCCCTCCGAGATTGGATCTATCTCTCTGTTTCTCTCTGGTTCTGCGTTCTGTTCTGGCTCTATTTCACCGTTTCGTATATATATGGAGATCCATAACTCTGATTGGCCTGAAACCTTCACCGTGATTTTTTTCTGAACATTAGCTTTCTTGCGGCAAAAGAAGAGCGTCAACCGCCTTAAGGTGGGCTCACGAGGGTAGGGGGCGCGCCCTAAGGGGGGGGGCTGCCTCGTGACCACCTCGGGCACTGGTTCGCGTTGATTTTCCTTCCGAATTTTCCATATTTTCCAAAAATAAGCTCCGTCCGTTTTTATCCCGTTTGGACTCCATTTGATATGGATATTCTGCGAAACCAAAAACATGCAACAGACATGAACTGGCACTGGGCACTGGATCAATATGTTAGTCCCAAAAATAATATAAAAAGTTGCCAAAAAGTATATGAAAGTTGAGTAATATTGGCATGTAACAATCAAAAATTATAGATACGACGGAGACGTATCAGCATCCCCAAGCTTAATTCCTGCTCGTCGTTGAGTAGGTAAATGATAAAAAAGATAATTTTTGATGTGGAATGCTACCTATCATAATCTTGATCACATATCTAATCATGGCATGAATATTAAGATACGAGTGATTCAAAGCAATAGTCTATCATTTGACATAAAAACAATAATACTTCAAGCCCACTAATAAAGCAATCATGTCTTTTCAAAATAACATGGCCAAAGAAAGTTATCCCTACAAAATCATATAGTCTGGCTATGCTCCATCTTCACCACACAAAATATTCACATCATGCACAACCCCGATGACAAGCCAAGCAATTGTTTCATACTTTTGACATTCTCAAACCTTTTCAACTTTCACGCAATACATGAGCGTGAGCCATGGACATAGCACTATAGGTGGAATAGAATATGATGGTGGAGAAGACAAAAAGGAGAAGATAGTCTCACATCAACTAGGCATATCAACGGGCTATGGAGATGCCCATCAATAGATATCAATGTGAATGAGTAGGGATTGCCATGCAACGGATGCACTAGAGCTATATGTGTGTGAAAGCTCTAACTGAAACTAAGTGGGTGTGCATCCAACTTGCTTGCTCATGAAGACCTCGGGCATTTGAGGAAGCCCATCATCGGAATATACAAGCCAAGTTCTATAATGAAAATTCCCACTAGTATATGGAAGTGATAACTCAAGAGACTCTCTATATGAAGAACATGGCGCTACTTTGAAGCACAAGTGTGGAAAAAGGATAGTAGCATTGCCCCTTCTCTCTTTTTCTCTCATTTTTTATTTTTTTTTGGTGGGCTTCTTTGGCCTCTCTTTTTTGTTTGGGCTTCTTTGGCCTCTTCTATTTTTTTGTAAAGTCCGGAGTCTCCATCATCCTTTCCTCACTGGGGCAATGCTCTAATAATGATGATCATCACACTTTTTATTTGCTTACAACTCGATATTAAAACTCGATACTAGAACAAAGATATAACTCTATATGAATGCCTCCAGCGGTGTACCGGGATGTGCAATGATCTAGCGTAGCAATGACATCAAAAGCCGGGCAAGCCATGAAAACATCATGGTAGCTATCTTATAATCATGCAAAGCAATATGACAATGAATGCTCAAGTCATGTATATGATGATGATGAAAGTTGCATGGCAATATATCTTGGAATGGCTATGGAAATGCCATGATAGGTAGATATGGTGGCTGTTTTGAGGAAGGTATATGGTGGGTTTATGGTACTCGCGAAAGTTGCGCGGTACTAGAGAGGCTAGCAATGGTGGAAGGGTGAGAGTGTGTATAATCCATGGACTCAACATTAGTCATAAAGAACTCACCTAATTATTGCAAAAATTTATTAGTCATTGAAACAAAGTACTACGTGCATGCTCCTAGGGGGATAGATTGGTAGGAAAAGACCATCGCTCGTCCCCGACCGCCACTCATAAGGAAGACAATCAATAAATAAAGCATGCTCCGACTTCGTTACATAACGGTTCACCATACGTGCATGCTACGGGAATCACAAACCTCAACACAAGTATTTCTACAATCCATAACTACCCACTAGCATGACTCTAATATCACCATCTTTATATCGCAAAACTATTGCAAGGAATCAAACATATCATATTCAGCAATCTACAAGTTTATGTAGGATTTTATGACTAACCATGTGAATGACCAGTTCCTGTCATATCTATAAATAGATATAAGTGAAGCAAGAGAGTTTAATTCTTTCTGCAAAAGATATGCCCACGCTCTAACAAATATAAGTGAAGCAAAAGAGCATTCTACAAATGGCGATTGTCTATGTAAAGAGAAACAAACAATCCAAACTTCAAATGATATAAGTGAAGCACATGATGCTTTCTATAATTCCATACTCAAAAGATATAAGTGAAGTGCAAAGAGCATTCTGTAAATCAACCAAGGACTATCTCATACCAGCATGGTGCAAAAAAGAAACATGAAAACTAAAGCAAAGACGCTCCAAGATTGCACATATCGCATGAACGAAACGAATCCGAAAACATACTGATACTTGTTGAAGAAAGAGGGGATGCCTCCCCAGCATCCCCAATCTTAGACACTTGAGTCTCCTTGAATATTTACTTGGGGTGCCTCGGGCATCCCCAAACTTGAGCTCTTGCCTCTCTTCCTTCTTCTCACATCGAGACCTTCTCGATCATCGAACACTTCATCCACACAAAACTTCAACAGAAAACTTGGTAAGATCCGTTAGTATAATAAAGCAAATCACTACTCTAAGTACTGTTTCAAACCAATTCATATTTTGTTTTTGCATTGTGTCTACTGTAATATAACTTTTTCATGGCTTAATCCACTAATATAAATTGATAGTTTCATCAAAACAAGCAAACTATGCATCAAAACAGAATCTGTCTAAAACAGAACATTATGTAATAATCTGAACATTCTCCATACTTATGATACTTTAAAAATTCTGCCAAAATTAGGAAAACTAAACATTTTTTATAGGAAGACAGTGCAAAAAGAATCAGAACCATTTGACATTCCAGCTAAAAATGTAAAATCGCGCACTACAGCCAATGTTTCTGTCCTGCACCGTACAAACCATCAAGCAAATGTAAACATCCTAAAGGCAAACCTTGGCACATTATTTTTATAATACAATGAAATTGTACAAGGGGATAATTATTTTTGTTGAAAAGTTTCTATAATCAAGATTCACAAAGTTGCCGTGAGCATGAACAAAGTTCAAGGAGCTCTCCCACTTCAACAGTGCTTGTCTTTCTCACTTTCACTTTCCTTTTTGAAAATTTTTGGGTTCCCCTATTTATTTTTGTTGTTTTTAAACTATATGAAAGAACTCAACAGAAATAAATGACTCTCTAAAACTTCCGTGTTGTCTCCCTGGCAGCGCTTTCTTTAAAGCCATTAAGCTAGGCATATAGTTCTCAAGTAGTGAATCCACCCGGATCCCAAGGTATATCAAAGGAAATTTTAATTAACAATGATTTGTAATTTAGTAGTGAGCACAAAGCAACATATATCAAGCAATGACGAAGTCTAACTCTCTAACTATGCATCGGCATGTCATAAAAGAACAATTCATGCACACCTAGTAAAGGCCGATGCATAGTATAAACAGTTTCTTGCAATTTTATCATGTTGGAAACACAGAGAGGTGGAGATATAGTTCCTCTCTCGTAATAATTGCAAGTAGGAGCAGCAAGCACATGCATATTATATTTATCAAAATCATCATGTGCAACGGTAAAAGGCAACCCATCAATATAATCCTTAATAAGTGCAAACTTCTCCGATATAGTATAATCGGGAGAATTCAAAAAGATAATAGGACTATCATGCATGGGTGCAATAGCAACAATTTCATGTTTAACATAAGGAATTATAGCAAGTTCATCTCCATAAGCATAATTCATATTGGCATCTTGGCCATAAGCATAGCAAGCATCATCAAAAAGGGATATTTCAATAGAATCATAGGGATCATAACAGTCATCATAGCAATCATCCTTCGGTAAGCACGAAGGGGAATTAAACAATGTATGAGTTGAAGAGTTACTCTCATTAGAAGGTGGGAACGGGTGATCAATCCACTCTTCCTCCTTTTGTTCTTCGTTCTCCTCCTCATCTTTTTCATCCAGTTAGCTCACAGTTTTATCAATTTCTTCTTCCATAGACTCCAGCAAAATATTAGTCTCTTCTTGGACAGCGGAGTAGTCCTCAATATATAGTTTAACATAAGCATTAGAAGCATAATTCTCATAACAATATTCAAGTATGGAAAAATTTTCAGATTTGTGAAGAGTAGCATCATACTTTTCAATCAAAGAAGCAATTTTAGAAGCACCCTTAAAAGCAACAAATTCTTTAATTTGTTGAACATCATAGTAATTATAAACACCCTTAGCATACGAAGATACGATTCCATTATTACTAAACTCACATTGATAGGGAAGGTGTTTCTTAGGGTTTTCAGAACAACAAGTAAAATCATATATTTCACATAAATTCCAAGCATAGCATTGCAAACGTTGAATTTGACCCCATAATAGTTTCCCTTTTTCAGATATACGGTGTCTCACATAACAAGCATGCTCATCTAAAGATTTGCCCTCAACTAAGCTAGTTGGGGTTTCGGCACGAGCACAAAGGGATCGAAGATGATCCAAGTAAAAAGCTTCAGCAGTGTGATAGATTTTGAGTAGTTCTTCAACCATTGGTTCAGTAGGTACAACTAATTTTTTTGGTATTTTTCGTTTCCTACCCATAAATAAAGGTCTTGATAACCCACAAGTATAGGGGATCGCAACAGTTTTTGATAAGTAAGAGTGTCAAACCCAACGAGGAGCTAAAGGTAGAACAAATATTCCCTCAAGTTCTATCGACCACCGATACAACTCTACGCACGCTTGACGTTCGCTTTACCTAGAACAATTATGAAACTAGAAGTACTTTGTAGGTGTTGTTGGATAGGTTTGCAAGATAATAAAGAGCACAAAAATAAAACTAGGGGCTATTAAGGTAAAGAAGCAACTAAAGTAAATATAGTGAGTGTGGAAAAGTGGTGGTAGGAGTTGCGAAATTGTCCCTTAAGCAATTGACTACTTTACTAGACCGATAGCAAGTATTATGTGGGAGAGGCCATTGCTAGCATGTCATCCCTTACTTGGAATTCTATGCACTTATGATTGGAACTATTAGCAAGCATCCACAACTACTAATGTTCATTAAGGTAAAACCCAACCATAGCATTAAGATATATTGGTCCCCCTTCAATGCCGTATGCATCAATTTCTATGCTAGGTTGAAGCTTCTGTCACTCTTGCCCTCCAATACATAGTCCTATCAACATACAACTAACCCTATGGTGTGATCCACGCACGCGCTCATATGATGGGCACCAAAGGACAGCAACATAACCACAAGCAAATTAAATCAATCATAGCAATTCATCAACCACCGATAGGACAACAAAAATCTACTCAGACATCATAGGATGGCAACACATCATTGGATAATAATATGGAGCATAAAGCACCATGTTCAAGTAGACGGTACAGCGGGTTGTGGGAGAGTGGACCGCTGTAGATAGAGGGGGGAAGGTGATGGAGATGTTGGTGAAGATGGCAGAGGTGTTCGTGAAGATCGTGGTGATGATGATGATGGCCACGGCGGCGTTCCGGCGCCACCGGAGGAGAGGGGGAGAGGGGCCCCCTTCTTCCTCTTCTTCCTTGACCTCCTCCCTAGATGGGAGAACGGTTTCCCCTCTGGTCATTGGCTTCCATGGCATGCGAGGGGCGAGAGCCCCTCCGAGATTGGATCTATCCCTTTGTTTCTCTCTGGTTCTGCGTTCTGTTCTGGCTCTGTTTCACCATTTCGTATATATATGGAGATCCGTAACTCCGATTGGCCTGAAACCTTCGCCGTGATTTTTTTCTGAATATTAGCTTTCATGCGGCAAAATAAGAGCGTCAACCGCCTTACGATGGGCTCACGAGGGTAGGGGGGGCGCCCCCTGCCTCGTGACCACCTTGGGCACTGGTTCGTGTTGATTTTCCTTTTGAATTTTCCATATTTTCCAAAAATAAGCTCCATCCTTTGTTATCCCGTTTGGACTCCGTTTGATATGGATATTCTACGAAACCAAAAACATGCAACAAAGAGGAACTGGCACTGGGCACTGGATCAATATGTTAGTCCCAAAAATAATATAAAAAGTTGCCAAAAGGTATATGAAAGTTGAGTAATATTGGCATGGAACAATCAAAAATTATAGATACGACGAAGACGTATCAGCACGCTCCTCCGGCGAGGACGCTCGAGGACGGCGGGGCGGCCGGGAACAAAGGCAAGCGGCGAATCTGGTGAAGGGGCGCCAGATCCGGCGGTGGGGTGGCGAAACGAGGGCCGGCAGCGAGCTTCCATTGGCGGCGGCGGTGCCCCGGGATCTACGGAGAGGTGGCGGCGCTCGCCGGCGGGAGGAGTCGCGGCGAGGGCGACAACCGACAAGGAGGAGGTCGGGGCGCAGGGGAGCTCCGGTGTGAAGGCGGTGAAGCGGGAGGACGCGGGCGGCGAGGCATGCTCGGGATCGGGCGGCAGAGACTCGGGCCCGGATGGGCTCCGCGGGCCGGTGGCGCGTGGACGGTGGCGGAGGATAGGTGGCGCGCTGCGGTTGGTTGCGGGCGGTGGCTGGATGACGTGGCGCGACGGGATTGGCCGGAGGGATGTGGCCGGCGGACATGTCCAGGGCGGTGTTTTTGTTCGGCGGCACGAGGAGAGTGGGGCTAGGGTTTCATCTATGAAATTTCGGGGGGAGGTGCAAATATATAGGTAGAGGGAGCTAGGAGAGTCCAAATGAGGTGTGGTTTTCACCCACACGATCGTGATCCATTGATGGAGAGCATGGAGGGGGTTTAGATGGGTTATTGGGCTGTTTTGGAGGGGTGTTGGGCTGCAACACAAAAGAGGCTTTTGCAGTTACCCGGTTGACCGTTGGTGCATCAAACGACCTCCAAATGGAGCGGAATTTGACAGGAGGTCTACCGGTAATGTACCAGGGCCACTTGACAAATCTCGGCCCAACCACGAAGGGAATATCATATCACATAGCTGAAAATGGCAAGAGTCGGAGTTACAAATATGGAAAGTTACATCCGGGATGTTACCAGGGAGGAGGAGGCCGGCCAAGGTGTGGCGCGCCCAAGGGGGAGTCCTACTCCAAGTAGGATTCTCTCTCCCCCCCCCTTTCCTATTCCCACAAGGAGAATGGGGGAAGGAGGAGGAGAAGAGAAGGAAAGAGGGATCGGCCACCCAACCCTAGTCCAATTCTGTTTGGATAGGGGGTGCGCGCCACTCCTTGGCCTCCCTCCTCTCTTCCACCACTAGGCCCATGACGCCCAATAACTTCCCGTGGGGTTCCAGTAACCCCCGGTACTCCGAAACTCATCCAAAACGACCCGAACCATTCTGGTGTCCGAATGTAACCTTCCAATATATGAATCATTATGTCTTGACCATTTCGAGACTGCTCGTCATGTCCATGATCTCATTCGGGACTCCGAACAAACTTTAGTACATCAAATCACATAACTCATAATACAAATCGTCATCGAACATTAAGCGTGCGGACCCTACGGGTTCGAGAACTATGTAGACATGACCGAGACACATCTCCAGTCAATAACGAATAGAGGAACCTAGATGCCCATATTCGTTCCCACATATTCTATGAAGATCTTTATCGATCAAACCACATAACAACATATGTTGTTCCCTTTGTCATCGGCATGTTACTTGCCCGAGATTCGATCATCAGTATCATCATACCTAGTTCAATATTGTCAGCGGCAAGTCTCTTTACTCATTCTGTAATGCATCATCTTGTAACTAACTCATTAGTCACATTGCTTGCAAGGCTCATAGTGATATGCATTACCGAGAGGGCCCAGAGATACCTCTTCGATACATGGATTGACAAATCCTAATCTCGATCTAGGCCAACTCAACAAACACCATTGGAGACACACCTATAGAGCATCTTTATAATCACCCAGTTACGTTGTGATGGTTGATAGCACACAAGGTGTTCTTCCGGTATTCGGGAGTTGCATAATCTCATAGTTATAGGAACATGTATAAGTCATGAAGAAAGCAATAGCAATAAACTAAAAGATCAAAGTGCTAAGCTAATGGATGGGTCTTGTCCATCACATCATTCTCTAATGATGTGATCCCGTTCATCAAATGACAACACATGTATATGGTTAGGAAACTTAACCATATTTGATTAATGAGCTAGTCAAGTAGAGGCACACTAGGGACACTCTATTTGTCTACGTATTCACACATGTACTAAGTTTCTGGTTAATAAAATTCTAACATGAATAATAAACATTTATCATGATATAAGGAAATATAAATAACAACTTTATTATTTCCTCTATGGCATATTTCCTTCAGTCTCCCACTTGCACTAGAGTCAATAATCTAGTTCACATCGCCATGTGATTTAACACCAATAGTTCACATCACCATGTGATTAACACCCAAAGGGTTTACTAGAGTTAACAATCTAGTTCACATCGCCATGTGATTAACACCCAAAGAGTACTAAGGTGTGATCATGTTTTGCTTGTGAGAGAAGTTTAGTCAACGGGTCTGCCACATTCAGAGCCGTATGTATTTTTTGCAAATTTTCCATGGCTACAATGCTCTGCATGGGCTACTCTAGCTAATCGCTCCAACTTTCAATATGTATCCAGATTGAGACTTAGAGTCATCTGGATTGATGTAAAATCCTGCATCGATGTAACTCTTTACGACAAACTCTTTATCACCTCCATAACCGAGAAATATTTCCTTAGTCCTCTTAGGTAACTAAGGATAACTTTGACTGATGTCCAGTGATCCACTCCTGGATTACTATCGTACCCCCTTGCCAAACTCATGGCAAGGTACACAATAGGTCTGATACACAGCATAGCATACTTCATAGAACCTATGACTGAGGTATAGGGAATGACTTCCATTCTTTTTCTATTTTCTGTCATGGTCGGGTTTTGAGCCTTACTCAACTTCACACCTTGCAACGCAGGCAAGAACTCCTTCTTTGACCGTTCCATTTTTAACTACTTCAAAATCATGTCAAGGTATACACCCATTGAAAACCCTTATCAAGCGTTTTGATCTATCTCTATAGATCTTGATGCTCAATATGTAAGCAGCTTCACCATGGTCTTTCTTTGAAAAACTCCTTTCAAACACTCCTTTATGCTTTCCAAATAGTTCTACATCATTTCCGATCAACAATATGTCATTCACATATGCTTATCAGAAAGGCTGTAGTGCTCCCACTCACTTTCTTGTAAATACAGGCTTCACAGCAAGTCTGTATAACACTATATGCTTTGATCAACTCATCAAAGCATATATTCCAACTCCGAGAGGCTTGCACCAGTCCATAAATGGATCACTGAAGCTTGCACACTTTGTTAGCACCTTTAGGACTGACAAAACCTTCTGGTTGCATCATATACAACTCTTCTTTAAGATATCCATTAAGGAATGCAGTTTTGACATCCATTTGCCAAATTTCATCATCATAAAATGCGACAATTGCTAACATGATTCGGACAGACATAAGCATCGCTACGGGTGAGAAGGTCTCATCGTAGTCAACTCCTTTAACTTGTTGAAAACCTCTCACAACAAGTCGAGCTTTGTGGACAGTAACATTACCGTCAGCGTCAGTCTTCTTCTTGAAGATCCATTTATTCTCTATGGCTTGCCGATCATCGGGCAAGTAAACCAAAGTCCACACTTTGTTCTCATACATGGATCCCATCTCAGATTTCATGGTCTCAAGCCATTTCGCGAAATCTGGGCTCGTCATCGCTTCCTCATATTTCGTAGGTTCGTCATGGTCAAGTAACATGACCTTCAAAACAGGATTACCGTACCACTCTGGTGCGGATCTTACTCTGGTTGATCTACGAGGTTCCGTAGTAACTTAATCAGAAGTTTCATGATCATCATCATTAGCTTCCTCACTAATTGGTGTAGGAATCACTGGAACTGATTTCTGTGATGAACTACTTTCCAATATGGGAGCGGGTACAATTACCTCATCAAGTTCTACTTTCCTCCCACTCACTTCTTTCGAGAGAAACTCCTTCTCTAGAAAGGATCCATTCTTAGCAACGAATATCTTTCCTTCGGATCTGTGATAGAAGGTGTACCCAACAGTTTCTTTTGGGTATCCTATGAAGACACACTTCTCCGATTTGGGTTTGAGCTTATCAGGCAGAAGCTTTTTCACATAAGCATTGCAGCCCCAAACTTTAAGAAATGACAACATGGGTTTCTTGCCAAACCACAGTTCATATGGTGTCGTCTCAACGGATTTCGATGGTGCCCTATTTAACGTTAATGCAGCCGTCTCTAAATCATAACCCCAAAACGATAGCGATAAATCAGTAATAGACATCATAGATCGCACCATATCTAATAAAGTGGGTTACGACAATCGGACACACAATTACGCTATGGTGTTCCAGCTGGCGTGAGTTGCGAAACTATTCTGCATTGTTTCAAATGAAGACCAAACTCATAACTCAAATATTCACCTCCACGATTAGATCATAGAAACTTAATTTTCTTGTTACGATGATTTTCCACTTCACTCTGAAATTCTTTGAACTTTTCAAATGTTTCAGACTTATGTTTCATTAAGTAGATATACCCATATCTTCTCAAATCATCTGTGAAGGTCAGAAAATAATGATACCCTCCACGAGCATCAACACTCATCGGACCGCATATATCAGCATGCATTATTTCCAATAAGTCTGGTTGCTCACTCCATTGTTCAAATTTTCTGACTTATGTTTCATCAAGTAGATATACCCATATCTGCTCAAATCATCTATGAAGGTAAGAAAATAACGATACCCGCCGTGAGCATCAACACTCATCGGACCACACACATCAGTATGTATTATTTCCAACAAGTGTGTTGCTCGCTCCATTGTTCCGGAGAACGGAGTTTTAGTCATCTTGCCCATGAGGCATGGTTCGCAAGCATCAAGTGATTCATAATCAAGTGATTACAAAAGCCCATCAACATGGAGTTTCTTCATGTGCTTTACACCAATATGACCTAAACGGCAGTGCCATAAATAAGTTGCACTGTCATTATTAAACTTATATCTTTTGGCTTCAATACTATGAATATGTGTATCACTACTATTGAGATTCAATAAAAATAGACCACTCATTAAGGGTGCATGACATATAAATAGAACAACCAGTCTTCTATGATTTAAATGAATAATTGTCTGGCATCAAACAAGATCCAGATATAATGTTCATGCTTAACGCTGGCACCAAATAACAATTATTCATGTCTAAAACTAATCCCAAAGGTAGATGTAGAGGTAGCGTGCCGACCGTGATCACATCGACTTTGGAACCATTTCCCACACGCATCGTCACCTCGTCCTTAGCCAATCTTCGCTTAATCCGTAGCCCCTGTTTCGAGTTGCAAATATGACAAACAGAACCAGTATCAAATTCCCAGGCTACTACGAGCATTAGTAAGGTACACATCAATAACATGTATATCAAATATACCTTTCACTTTTCCATCCTTCTTATCCGCCAAATACTTGGGGCAGTTCCGCTTCCAATGACCAGTCCCTTTGCAGTAGAAGCACTCAGTCTCAGGCTTAGGTCCAGACTTGGGCTTCTTCACTTGAGCAGCAACTTGCTTGTCGTTCTTCTTGAAGTTCCCCTTCTTCCCTTTACCCTTCTTCTTGAAAGTAGTGGTCTTGTTGACCATCAACACTTGATGCTCCTTCTTGATTTCTACCTCCGCAGCCTTTAGCATTGCGAAGAGCTCGAGAATTGGCGTATCCATCCCTTGCATATTATAGTTCATCACAAAGCTTTTGTAGCTTGGTGGCAGTGATTGAAGAACTCTTTCAATGACACTATCATCAGGAAGATTAACTCCAAGTTGAGTCAAGTGGTTGTGGTACCCATACATTCTAAGTATATGTTCACTGACAGAACTATTCGCCTCCATCTTGCAGCTATAGAAATTATTGGAGACTTCATATCTCTCAATTCGGGCATTTGCTTGAAATATTAACTTCAACTCCTGAAACATCTCATATGCTCCATGACGTTCAAAACGTCGTTGAAGTCCCGATTCTAAGCTGTGAAGCATGGCACACTGAACTATCGAGTAGTCATCAGCTTTGCTCTGTCAGATGTTCATAACATCTGGTGTTGCTCCTGCAGCGGGCTTTGGACCTAGCGGTACTTCCAGGACGTAATTCTTCTATGCAGCAATGAGGATAATCCTCAAGTTATGGACTCTTTCCTTGTAGTTGTTACCATCATCTTTCAACTTAGCTTTCTCTAGGAACGCATTAAAATTCAAAGGAACAGTAGCACGGGCCATTTATCTACAACAACATAGACATGCAAAATACTATCAGGTACTAAGTTCATGATAAATTAAAGTTCAATTAATCATATTACTAAAGAACTCCCACTTAGATAGACATCCCTCTAATCATCTAAGTGATCACATGATCCAAATCAACTAAACCATGTCCGATCATCATGTGAGATGGAGTAGTTTTCAATGGTGAACATCACTATATTGATCATATCTACTATACGATCCATGCTCCACCTTTCGGTCTCTGTGTTCTGAGGCCATATCTGCATATGCTAGGCTCGTCAAGTCTAACCCGAGTATTCTACGTGTGCAAAACTGGCTTGCACCCGTTGTATGTGAACGTAGAGCTTATCAGACCCGATCATCACATGGTGTCTCGGCACGAGGAACTGTAGCAACGGCGCATACTCAAGGAGAACACTTATACCTTGAAATTTAGTGAGAGGTCATCTTATAATGCTACCGTCGTACTAAGCAAAATAAGATGCATAAAGGATAAACATCACATGCAATCGAAATAAGTGATATGATATGGCCATCATCATCTTGTGCCTTTGATCTCCATCTCCAAAGCACCGTCACGATCACCATCGTCACCGGCTTGACACCTTGATCTCCATCGTAGCATCGTTGTCATCTCGCCAACTATTGCTTCTATGACTATCGCTACCGCTTAGTGATGAAGTAAAGCAATTACATGGAGATTGCATTTCATACAATAAAGTGACAACCATAAGGCTCCTGCTAGTTGCCGATAACGGTTACAAAACATGATCATCTCATTCGACAATTTATATCTTATCACGTCTTGACCGTATCACATCACAACATGCCCTGCAAAAACAAGTTAGACGTCCTCTACTTTGTTGTTGCAAGTTTTACGTGGCTGCTACGGGCTTCTAGCAAGAACCGTTCTTACCTACGCATCAAAACCACAATGATTTTTCATCAAGTGTGCTGCTTTAACCTTCAACAAGGACCGGGCGTAGTCAAACTTGATTCAACTAAATCTGGAGAAACAAACACCCAATAGCCACCTGTGTGCGAAGCACGACGGTAGAACCAGTCTCATGAACGCGGTCGTGTAATGTCAGTATGGGCCGCTTCATCCAACAATAGCACCGAATCAAAGTATGACGTGCTAGTAAGCAGTATGACTATTATCGCCCACAACTCTTTGTGTTCTACTCATGCATATAACATCTACGCATAGACCTGGCTCGGATGCCACTGTTGGGTAACGTAGTATTTCAAAATTTTGACTACAGTCATGCAAGATTTATCTAGGAGAAGCATAGAAACGAGCGGGGAGAGTGTGTGCACGTACCCTCGTAGACCAAAGGCGGAAGGGTTTAGTAACGTGGTTGATGTAGTTGAACGTCTTCGCAATCCAACCGATCCAAGTACCGAACGTACAACACCTCCACGATCTGCACACGTTTAGCACAGTGACGTCCCTCGAACTCTTGATCCAGTTGAGGCCGAGGGAGAGTTCTGTCAGCACGACAGCATGGTGATGGAGATGATGAAGTTCACCGGTGCAGGGCTTCGCCTAAGCACTATGACGATATGAACGAGGTGTGGAACTATGGAGGGGAGCACCGCACACAGCTAAGAGAAACTTTGGTGTGTCTTTGGGGTGCCCCCCTCCAACATATATAAAGGGGGGAGGAGGAGGCCAACCAAGGTGTGGCGCGCCCAAGGGAGGAATCCTACTCCAAGTAGGATGCCCCCTTTCCTATTCCCGCAAGGAGAAGAGGGGAAGGAGGAGGTGAAGAGAAGGAAAGGGGGGGGGGGTCGGGCCCCCCAACCCTAGTCCAATTAGGTTTGGGTTAGGGGGGCGCGCCACTCCTTGGCCTGCCTCCTATCTTCCACCACTAGGACCATGAGGCCCAATAACTTCATGGGGGGTCCGGTAACCCTCGGTACTCCAAAACTCATCTGAAATGACCCGAACCATTCTGGTGTCCAAATGTAACCTTCCAATATATGAATCTTTATGTCTCGACCATTTTGAGACTCCTCGTCATCTCCGTGATCTCATTTGGGACTCCGAACAAACTTTGGTACATCAAATCACATAACTCATAATACAAGTCATCATCGAACGTTAAGCGTGCGGACCCTACGGGTTCGAGAACTATGTAGACATGACCGAGACACATCTCCGGTGAATAACCAATAGCGGAACCTAGATGCTCATATTGGTTCCCACATATTCTAGAAAGATCTTTCTCGGTCAAACCGTATAAGAACATATGTTGTTCCCTTTGTCATCGGTATGTTACTTTCCCGAGATTCGATCATCGGTATAATCATACCTAGTTCAATCTCGTCACCGGTAAGTCTCTTTACTCATTCCGTAATGCATCATCCTGTAACTAAATCCTCAGTCACATTGCTTGCAAGGCTAATAGTGATGTGCATTAGCGAGAGGGCCCAGAGATACATCTCCGATACACGGAGTGACAAATCCTAATCTCAATCTATGCCAACTCAACAAACACCATCGGAGACACCTGTAGAGCATCTTTATAATCACCTAGTTACGTTGTGATGTTTTATAGCACACAAGGTGTTCTTTCGATATTCGGGAGTTGCATAATCTCATAGTTATAGGAACATGTATAAGTCATGAACAAAGCAATAGTAATAAACTAAACGATCAAAGTGCTAAGCTAACGGATGGGTCTTGTCCATCACATCATTCTCTAATGATGTGATCCCATTCATCAAATGACAACACATGTCTATGGTTAGGAGACTTAACCATCTTTGATTAACGAGCTAGTCAAGTAGAGGTACACTAGGGACACTCTATTTGTCTATGTATTCACACATGTACTAAGTTTTCGGTTAATACAATTCTAGCATGAATAATAAACATTTATCATGATATAAGGAAATATAAATAACAACTTTATTATTGCCTCTAGGGCATATTTCCTTCAGGGAGGAACACTGAGGCCTACGTTGACGACATAGTGGTGAAGTCTCATTGAAGACCTGGAGGAAACATTTGTCAGCCTGCGCAAGGTGGATCTGCGGCTCAATCCAGAGAAATGTGTGTTCGGCATTCCCTCCGGAAAGCTACTATGATTTCTGGTGTCGCACAGGGGAATCGAGGTCAACCCAGAGAAGGTCAGGGCCATAGAAAGAATGAGCCCGCCAGAAACCCTCAAGGAGATGCAGAAGAACGTGCCCTTCTGTTCTTCAAGCTGATGAAAAAGAAAGGACAATTCGAGTGGACTTTGGAGGCTAACGTGGCATTCCAAGACCTCAAGAGGTACCTCGCCAGCCCGCCGGTGATGGTAGCACCACGTCCCCTTGAGCCCTTGGTACTCTACCTGGCCGCCATGCCTCACTCAGCTAGCGCAGTGCTGGTGGCGGTCCGGGAGGAGCGCCTAGCCAAGGGCTCACAGAGCAACACTTCGCACCTAGTCGATCGTCGTGGCCTCAGGACGGCGTTCCAGAGGCCTCGGCTGCCCCAACAAATGACCAAGTGCCTCAGGATGGCGCTCCTGAGGCCTTTATAGCCCCGATGAATGGCCAAGCTCCTAAGGTCCCCCGATCTCAGGAGGCACAAGACCCCGCCGACACTTCCGCCCTCGTCGAGCACCCGGTGTACTTCGTCAGCACGGTGCTACATGATGCACGGTCATACTACCCCATGCCGCAAAAGCTCTTGCTCGCGCTCCTAGTCGCCTAGCGAAAGCTGCGCCACTACTTCCAAGGCCACCCTATCATGGTTGTCTTGGCTTACCCGCTGGAGAGAGTGCGAGCTACAGGCGTTCCAGTTGGAGTTCAGCGCCCAGAGTCATCAAGGGGGCGGCCCTTGCTGACTTCATGGTGGAGTCGACCAACGCTCCCAGCCCAGAAGTGGGCAAGGATTGTCCCTTCTCGTGAGGAAGCGAGGCACCGGATGGTTGGGTCATGTACTTTGACAGCGCATTCGTGCATCAGGGCGCGGGGGGCTGGAGCCGTGCTCATCTCGCCCACCCAAGACAAGCTCTACTACGCCGTGCAACTCTACTTCCAGCAGGGCGAGAAGGTCTCCAACAACATCTAGGAGTACGAAGGCCTGATCGCCGGTCTCAAGGTTGCGGCAGCCTTGGGAGTGAGGCGCCTCACCATCAAGGGCGACTCCCAGCTCCTCGTCAACTTCTCCAAGAAAGCATAAAAGCCAAAGGACGAGCACATGGAGCCACGTGCTCGATGAGGGCAGAAGTGTCGGCGGGGTTGCACCGACATGAACAAGGAGGCAGGCGAGATCGCCAAGAGGGCGTCTCGGCGCCTGCCTTAGGAGCCTGGCGTCTTTAAGGAGCAGCTCTTCAAGCCATCGGCAGCCCCCTCCACCGTGGGACCAGCAACGCCCCAGGAGGAGCTCCCCCGCCCAGCACCCCTCTCGGGCGCCCCTGCTTGCGGTCCAACCTTGGGAGCCCGTCTGCTCCTCGTGCTCGAGCCTCAGGAGGCGTGCTGGACTTGAGTTCAAGGCGTACCTGCTCCAAGGCACCATGCCGGAGAAGGAGGAAGACGCAGAGCGAGTAGGCCGCCAGGCCACCGCATACTGCATCAGGGACAGTGAGCTCTATCGAAAATGACCGAACGACGCCTCTCTGCGGTGCATCTCCAGGGAGCAGGGATGTGAGCTGCTGGCTGACATACATGGCGGGGACTACGGGCATCATTCTTCATCGCACACCCTCGTGGGCAAGGCGTTCCGCAGTGGATTCTATTGCCCCACAGCGCTCAATGATGCCACCGAGCTAGTAAGATCCCGTGAAGTCTGCCAATTCCACGCCAAGCAGATCCACGAGCCCGCTCAGGGTCTCCATACCATCCCACTCACATGGCCGTTCGTGGTCTGAGGGCTGGACATCCTAGGCCCATTCCCTCGAGTGCTCGGGGGCTACCGCTACCTCTTTGTCGCCATCGACAAATTCACCAAGTGGGCAGAGGTGGAGGTCGTCCGCACCATCCCGGCCAGCTCGGCAGTCAAGTTCATCAAGGGCCTCGTGAGCCGATTCGGGGTTCCTAATCGCATCATCACCGACAATGGCTCATAGTTCACTAGCAACCTTTTCAAAACATATTTGTGCTAACCTTGGAACGCAGATATTCTACGCCTCAGTGGCACACCCCAGGAGCAATGGCCAGGCCGAGCGCGCCAATGCGGAGGTCCTGAGGGGCCTTAAGGCAAGAACCTTCAAGAAGAAGCTCGAGGCCTGCGACAGGGGCAAGCTCGACGAGCTCCATTCTGTGTTGTGGTCCATCCGCACGACCGCGACCAAGCCGACGGGCGAAACTCCATTCTTCCTCATCTACGAAGCTGAAGCGGTTATCCCTCACGAGGTCAGGCATCAGTCCGGGCGGGTCTTGGCGTTTGACGAGGCACACCAGGACGCCTCATGGGGGATGGACCTCATGCTGGGGGAGGAATGCCGCTGCCAAGCCTCGCTCCGAGCAGCGAGGTACCAGCAGGTGCTGCGGCGGTACCACTACCGCAACGTCCGCTCCAGGACGCTCGAGGTGGGCGATCTCGTCCTAAGGCGGATACTCTCCAGGGAAGGGTTGCACAAGCTCTCTCCCATGTGGGAGGGCCCATTCATAATTACCCGTGTCTCTAGGCCTGGCGCCATGCACCTGGAGACACGGGACGGGATCCCCATCTAGGACGCCTAGAACATCCAGCACCTCTGGAAGTTCTACCCATGGAGCAAGGCCTAGTGCCTGTAAAGGTCTCCGCTCGTGACACACTCACGTAATAAATGAGTGGGGTTGTACAAGCCCCGGAGTCTCCTGAGTGCCGCCTGCGGGCCATACGGGGGCTCCCACCCATGTCCTAGCGGCAGCACTTAGCTCCGTGCTGGTGAGAAGACTAGTCTAGGTTCCAGACGTGGCTATTCTTTTGCTTGTTTTTTGTAGCTGGTTTGCAACTTCTTGAATGAAATTTGGAGTTTTTGCATTATTCGTTCGCCAGGGTTGGGACTTTTCTCCTCTTACTTCGCTCGCCTCTCAGTCTTGACCCAGGAAGAGCGGCAGCTGCCCATCGCTCCTCCTCGGGCGTCCGTGCACGGGGGCTAGGCAGGTGTGTACATTTGGGTTTGCCCACACCACAAACACACCTCGCTGAAGCCTTGTTTCCCCAGAGCTTCGGCTTCCTTAATCCTTCTGAGACGCTCTCGAATGAGCTCATGGGCGTGCGCACCCTCTCAAGTCCGTGCCTCCGGGCAGCACAACGCGGTGTACTAGCCACAACCAACCCACGCTCGAGGGCTCGCGCCAGGAAGGATGTGACGCCTCTTCAGGATTTCTAATAACTCTATAGCTGTACAATGTCTCCTGAGGCCTGGCGGCTCCTGAGTCGTTAGGAAGGGAGCTTCGCCAGATGCTACTAGAAAGGCGCTCCCTCGGAAGGCGGGAAACTACCACAAGCATATCGAGCTAAGTTACCCTAACCACACCGGCTCAGAACTTGGGTATCATGGAACAATATCAAAATAATAAACATAGAATAGTGGCATAAGTGCCATAGTTCATTACACACCCCAACGGGGCCCTCTACTTTTTTCAAATGCAGGAGAAAGGAAAGGTTAAACAAAAGCGGGCCACATGGCTGCGGCAGCTCCCAAGGCTAGGCTCCAGCGGCGCCCGAAGCTCAGTCCAAGCCCTCCTCCCTCTTCACCGAAGCGCGGCGGCGAGATGGCCTGCCGCCTTCCCCGATCCGATCCCGGTGGCAGGGTGGTTCGTCGTAGCCACCGCTTCTGGTGCTCTCGCCGGAGGAGGAGCTGTCGCCGCTGGGGTGGCACAGCCGTCGCCAAGGGCAAGATCACCCTCGATGTTGTCACGGACGTCGCCAAGGCCAAGCTCATTGTCGCTGTTGCCATCCTCTGGGAAGCACCCCACGCGGCGGTCGTCCTCCCCGAACACCCTCATCTTGAGGGATGCGAGGCCGTCGTACTTGAAGTGGAGGGTGCACCTCCTGCTCAGGCCGCGTGCCTGGGCGAACGCCTGCCAACCGCGGGTCAAGGACACGCTGCCCGTAGCGGTGACTTCGACCCCTGCCCATGAGGCCCTGGTGCAGTAGTCGTCTGCCTGCAACCAGAGGCCATCAAGCCCCGCGGTTGGCAGCGCCCCCACAAAGAAGCGCGGGAGTGGGAGCCAGGTTCCCGCGAGCCTCTCCGACCACACGACAAACTCCGAGAACGTGTCCGTCGAGTGGAAGCGTGGCCGAGGAGGTCGGGCAACCACGGCGCGCCTTCACTCATCGCAGGAGTTGCCTTGATCTTGGTGCATCCCGTGGCAAGAACAAGCACCACTGCGGCCACCGGAGGAAGCGCCCGCTCTTGGAGGAGTGCGCCTGCACCCCTAAGGGGCCATCCTCGGGGTCATAGCATACTTGTGTGGACATCCACCGCCCCTCTTGGGCGGTGGCGAATCCAGCCCCTCCGTGGGGGCCTTCCCCTTATTAGCGGCGAATAACTTCCTCGTCGGCGCCATGAGCACTTCGGCAAGATGGAAAAACCAAGAAGAAGAAGAAGAAGAAGAAGAAGAAGGAGGAGGAGGAGGAGGAGGAGGAGGAGTGGGCAGCGAGAAGATGGAGATGAGCGAGGGGGGCTCCGCCCCTCCCCTCATTTATAGTTGGAGGGAGCCAAACTGCCGGCCTCCACTATTCCACGCAATGATGATATTTCTCTGCATGCAGCAGGCTCTTGTCGAGTCGAATGGTTGCCGGGGCAACGTGGGGAGATGATGACCCACAAGTATAGGGGATCTATCGTAGTCCTTTCGATAAGTAAGAGTGTTGAACCCAACGAGGAGCAGAAGGAAATGACAAGCGGTTTTCAGTAAGGTATTCTCTGCAAGCACTGAAATTGTCGGTAACCGATAGTTTTGTGATAAGGTAATTTGTAATGGGTAACAAGTAATAAATGTAAATAAGGTGTAGCAAGATGGCCCAATCCTTTTTGTAGCAAAGGACAAGCCTAGAAAAATTCTTATATAAAGGAAAGCGCTCCCGAGGACACATGGGAATTATCGTCAAGCTAGTTTTCATCACATTGATATGATTCGCGTTCGGTACTTTGATAATTTGATATGTCGGTAGACCAGTTCTTGGGTACTGCCCTTCCTTGGACAAGCATCCCACTTATGATTAACCCCTCTTGCAAGCATTCGCAACTACAAAAGAAGTATTAAGGTAAACCTAACCATAGCATGAAACATATGGATCCAAATCAGCCCCTTACGAAGCAACTCATAAACTAGGATTTAAGGTTCTGTCACTCTAGCAACCCATCATCTACTTATTACTTCACAATGCCTTCCCCTAGGCCCAAACAATGGTGAAGTGTCATGTAGTTGACGTCCACATGACACCACTAGAGGAAAGACAACATACATCTCATAAAAATATCGAACAAATACCAAATTCACATGACTACTTATAGCAAGACTTCTCCCATGTCCTCAGGAACAAACGTAACTACTCACAAATCATATCCATGTTCATAATCAGAGGGGTAGTAATATGCATAAAGGAACTGAACATATGATCTTCCACCAAATAAACCAACTAGCATCAACTACAAGGAGTAATCAACACTACTAGCAACCCACAGGTACCAATCTTAGGTTTTGGGACGAAGATTGGATACAAGAGATGAACTAGGGTTTGAGATGAGATGGTGCTGGTGAAGATGTTGATGGAGATTGACCCCCTCCCAATGGGAGGATCGATGATGATGACGGTGGTGATGATTTCCCCCTCCTGGAGGGAAGTTTCCTCGGCAGAACAGCTCCGCCGGAGCCCTAGATTGGTTCCGCCAAGGTTCCGCCTCATGGCGGCGGAGTTTCGTCCCATAAGCTAGCTTATGATTTTTTCTCGGATGGAATACCTCATATAGCAGAAGATGGGCATTGGAGGCCTGTCAGGGTGCTCACGAGGCAGGGGGCACGCCCAAGGGGTAGGGAGCCCCCCCCCTCGTGGATGGTGGGTGGCCCCCCTCTGGTACTTCCTTCGCCCAATATTTTTATATATTTTTAAATGTGCTCCCGTGAAGTTTTAGGACTTTTGGAGTTGTGCAGAATAGGTCTATAATATTTGCTCCTTTTCCAGCCCAGAATTCCAGCTGCCGGCATTCTCCCTCTTCATGTAAACCTTGTAAAATAAGGGAGAATAGGCATAAGTATTGTGACATAATGTGTAATAACAACCCATAATGCAATAAATATTGATATAAAAGCATGATGTCAAATGGACATATCAAATCCACCAAGCTTAGACCTCGCTTGTCCTCAAGCGGAAGCCGGTATCGAAAAATATGCCCACATGTTTAGAGATAGTGGTGTCGATAAAATAAAATACGGACATGAGGGTATCATGATCATTCTTAGAACAGCAACATATATATATATATATATATTCTGATCACAACATTCTGATCACAACCTGAACTGCCTGAGTAACGCGCCTGAACTTCCCTATGTACGAACCCGACCTTCGGGCTATCTTCGCAATTGTGGCTTCCCCCGTGAATTATTCTGGTTAGTCGTGTTCTATATGATGTTAGTGTAATCTATTAACGTTTTTTAGCAACTAAATACTGGTTTTAAATAGGCATCTTGCTCGTTGGCGGATTTTGCTCTCGGGTCATGATGAAATTGAGTTTTTTGCAATTTTACTGACTGAGTTGTTTGACTTGAACTTCCCCTAGTGCTAGGTTTAACTTCCGCCAACATTGCCCAAATGGGGCTTGCGATATACCGTTGGAAAGCTATGGACACCAGTATCATGACCCAAGCTAAATTTTTGACAAAATGTAAGCGGTTTAGGAGCAGTTTTGAAAATCATTTTTCTTCATTCAAAAAACGAGAATCGTATTTTCGATCGCATTTCAAAACCATTTATCGGAATGAGGCAAATAGTATGGCATTGGAAAATTGCTGCAAACCCCCTCCTTCCACATGTTGAAAGTTTAATCTAATTCCCTACGGTTAAAGAGTAATTTGGAAAATCGTAAAAATTCACAAACCGAACAGCCGAGTTCATATCTTTGATGTCATTTCTAAATGGCTAATACAATTGATGCAAATTATATGGCATTGGAAAGCTCATGATAATGCGCTAATTTTTCATGATGAAAGTTTTTTTTCTAATTTTGAACGGTTTAAAAGTGATTTATAAATCGGTCCAAGTTGCACCGAGTTCGTATTTTCTAGCTAATTTTTTAATCGTACGTCCGAATGTAGCAAATGATATGGCGTTGGAAAGCTTGACGAAATGCGAAACGTTTTTGTATATATTGTTTCTCCCAATTCCTTACTGTTTTAAGTCAATTTTGAAAATGGCTAAAAACGTATTTTCGTCATAATTTCTACAAACTGTATCGGAATGGGGCAAATAATATACTGTTGAAAAGCTAAGGTAAATGCGAAAACTTTTTCATGTTGAAGGCTTTCTCTGATTCGTAGCCATTTTCAAGTAAAATTTCAAAAATGGCGAGATCATTCGTTCTGCCTTTATCGTGAAACAGATTCTTCGAAAATGCACCGCGTGAAGAACCTGAACTTCTTGGCATGTCTACTTGAACTTCACTCTGTTTTTCACGTGCTTTTTTGCTCGTAGCTCTCCATCCACTCACAAGAATTGAACAAGCGATATACCGATGGAAAGCTACTATAAACACGCAACTTTCCCGTGTTGATCATTTTTCATACTCGCGACGATTTTAAAAGTTTTTCATCTGAAATTCATTTAGTTTAGTAGTTGAACTTCCTGCTGTTTTCACGTTGAACTTTTGTGACTTATTTTCGTTTGTAATTTTCTCATCCATTCGTCGGTGGTACACAAATGATATTCCTTTTGTACAAACCTCCCTCACAATATTTTTTCTAACTTTGTCCGAAAGAGGACTTGAACTTATAACAACAACAAAATTGGGCCTTGCGTTTTAATTCATTTTTCCCATGTTAAACACGCACCATGTAGTACACGAACTTTTTCCATTTTATAATTTGATTTTTTGTTTTCTTTTTTGGAAATCAAATTGCTCTTGATGCGTCTCCAACGTATCTATAATTTTTGATTGCTCCATGCTATATTATCTACTGTTTTGGACATTATTGGGCTTTATTATCCACTTTTATATTATTTTTGGGACTAACCTATTAAACAGAGGCCCAGCCCAGAATTGCTGTTGTTTACCTATTTTAGGGTTTCGAAGAAAAGGAATATCAAACGGAGGCCAAACGGAATGAAACCTTCGGGAACGTGATTTTCTCAACGAACAAGACCCAGGAGACTTGGAACCTACGTCAAGACACAAAAGAAGAGGCCACGAGGTAGGGGGGGCGCCTACCCCCACCCCTCCCCCAAGGCGTGCCCTACACCCTCGTGGGCCCCCTGTTGCTCCACCGACGTACTCCTTCCTCCTGTATATACCTACGTACCCCCAAACGATCAGATACAAAGCCAAAACCCTAATTCCACCTCCACAACTTTCTGTATCCATGAGATCCCATCTTGGGGCCTGTTCCGGAGCTCCGCCGGAGGGAGCATCGATCACGGAGGGCTTCTACATCAACACCATAGCCCCTCTGATGAAGTGTGAGTAGTTTACTTCAGACCTACGGGTCCATAGTTAGTAGCTAGATGGCTTCTTCTCTCTTTTTGGATCTGAATACAATGTTCTCCCCCTCTCTTGTGGAGATCTATTCGATGTAATCTTCTTTTTGCGGTGTGTTTGTTGAGACCGATGAATTGTGGGTTTATGATCAAGTCTATCTATGAATAATATTTGAATCTTCTCTGAATTCTTTTATGTATGATTGGTTATCTTTGCAAGTCTCTTCGAATTATCAGTTTGGTTTGGCCTACTAGATTGATCTTTCTTGCAATGGGAGAAGTGCTTAGCTTTGGGTTCAATCTTGCGGTGTCCTTTCCCAGTGACAGTAGGGGCAGCAAGGCACGTATTGTATTGTTGCCATCGAGGATAACAAGATGGGGTTTTCATCATATTGCATGAGTTTATCCCTCTACATCATGTCATCTTGCTTAAGGCGTTACTCTGTTTTCATTAACTTAATACTCTAGATGCATGCTGGATAGCGGTCGATGAGTGGAGTAATAGTAGTAGATGAGGCAGGAGTCGGTCTACTTGTCTCGGACGTGATGCCTATATACATGATCATACCTAGATATTCTCATAAGTATGCTCAATTCTGTCAATTGCTCAACAGTAATTTGTTCACCCACCGTAGAATACTTATGCTCTCGAGAGAAGCCACTAGTGAACCTATGGCCCCCGGGTCTATCTTCATCATATTAATCTTCCAATACTTAGTTATTTCCTTTTGCTTTTACTTTTCTTTTATTTTAGTTTGCATCTTTATCATAAAAACACCAAAAATATTATCTTATCATATCTATCAGATCTCACTCTCGTAAGTGGCCGTGTAGGGATTGACAACCCCTATTCGCGTTGGTTGCAAGGATTTATTTGTTTTGTGCAGGTACGAGGGACTCGCGCGTAGCCTCCTACTAGATTGATACCTTGGTTCTCAAAAACTGAGGGAAATACTTACGCTACTTTGCTACATCATCCCTTCCTCTTCGGGGAAAACCAACGCAATGCTCAAGAGGTAGCAAGAAGGATTTCTGGCACCGTTGCCGGGGAGGTCTACGCAAAAGTCAATATACCAAGTACCTATCACATACCCTTATCTCCCGCATTACATTATTTTCCATTTGCTTCTCGTTTTCCTCTCCCCCCACTTCACCCTTGCCGTTTTATTCTCCCTCTCTCTCTATCCTCCCTCTCTTTCTCTATTCGCCTCTTTTTTCGCTTGCTTTTTGCTTGTGTGTTAGTTTGTTTGCTTGTCCCGATGGCTCAAGATAACACTAAATTGTGTGACTTTACCAACACCAACAACAATGGTTTTATTAGCACTCCGATTGCTCCTCTTACCGATGCTGAATCTTGTGAAATTAATACTGCTTTGCTAAATCTTGTCATGAAAGATCCGTTTTCCGGCCTTCCTAGTGAAGATGCCGCTACCCATCTTAATAACTTCGTTGATTTATGTGATATGCAAAAGAAGAAATATATGGATAACGATATTGTTAAATTGAAGCTATTTCCTTTTTCGCTTAGAGATTGTGCTAAAGCTTGGTTTTCGTCTTTGCCTAAAAATAGTATTGATTCATGGAATAAGTGCGAAGATGCTTTTATCTCTAAGTATTTTCCTCCCGCTAAGATCATCTCTCTTAGAAATGATATTATGAATTTTAAGCAACTTGATCATGAACATGCAGCACAAGCTTGGGAGAGAATGAAATTAATGATACATAATTGCCCTACTCATGGTTTGAATTTGTGGATGATTATACAAAAAATTTATGCCGGATTGAATTTTGCTTCTAGAAATATTTTCAATTCGGCCGCGGGAGGCACTCTTATGGAAATCACTTTAGGAGAAGCTACTAAACTCCTAGATAATATTATGGTTAATTATTCTCAATGGTATACTGAAAGATCTACTAATAAAAAGGTGCATGTGATAGAAGAAATTAATGTTTTGAGTGGAAAGATGGATGAACTTATGAAATTATTTGCTAGTAAAAGTGTTTCTTCTGATCCTAATGACATTCCCTTATCTACTTTGATTGAGAATAATAATGAATCTATGGATGTGAATTTTGTTGGTAGGAACAATTTTGGTAACAACGCGTATAGAGGAAATTTCAATCCTAGGCCTTATCCTAGTAATCCCTCTAATAATTATGGTAATTCGTAAAACAATTCTTATGGAAATTATAATAAGATGCCCTCTCATTTTGAATCTAATATTAAAGAATTTATTACTTCGCAAAAGAATTTCAATGCTATGATTGATGAAAAATTGCTTAAGATTGATGAGTTGGCTAGGAACGTTGATCGAATTTCTCTTGATGTTGATTCTTTGAAACTTAGATCTATTCCACCTAAGTATGATATCAATGAGTCTCTCAAAGCCATGAGAATTTCCATTGATGAGTGCAAAGAAAGAACCGCTAGGATGTGTGCTAAGAAAGATGCCTTTATAAGAGTGTGTTCTTCTAGTTCCTATGAAAATAGAGATGAAGATCTAAAAGTTATTGATGTGTCCCCTATTAAATCTTTGTTTTGCAATATGAATCTTGATAATGATGGGACTGAATATGATCCACCTTTACCTAGAAGGCGTTCTAAGAATTCGGAGTATTTAGATCTTGATGCTAAAATTGATAAAGTGGAATTGAAGAAATTAAAACCCTAGATGTTGCTAAACCCACTATTTTGGATTTAAAGAAATTTAATTATGAAAATTGCTCTTTTATTGATTGTATTTCCTTGTTGCAATCCGTGCTAAATTCTCCTCACGCTTATAGTCAAAATAAAGCATTTACTAAACATATTGTTGATGGCTTAATGCAATCTTATGAAGAAAAACTTGAATTAGAAGTTTCTATCCCTAGAAAACTTTATGATGAGTGGGAACCAACTATTAAAATTAAAATTAAAGATCATGAATGTTATGCTTTATGTGATTTGGGTGCTAGTGTTTCCACGATTCCAAAGACTTTGTGTGATTTGTTAGGTTTCCGTGATTTTGATGATTGTTCTCTAAACTTGCACCTTGCGGATTCCACTATTAAGAAACCTATGGGAAGAATTAATGATGTTATTATTATTGCAAATAGTAATTATGTGCCTGTATATTTTATTGTTCTTGACATAGATTGCAATCCTTCATGTCCTATTATTCTTGGTAGACATTTCCTTAGAACGATTGGTGCAATTATTGATATGAAGGAAGGAAATATTAGATTCTAATTTCCGTTAAGGGAAGGCATGGAACACTTTCCTAGAAAGAAAATTAAATTACCTTATGAATCTATTATGAGCGCCACTTATGGATTGCCTACCAAAGATGGCAATACCTAGATCTATCATTGCTTGTTATGCCTAGCTAGGGGCGTTAAACGATAGCGCTTGTTGGGAGGCAACCCAATTTTATTTTTATTCCTTGCTTTTTGCTCATGTTTAGTAATAAATAATTTACCTAGCCTATGTTTTGGTTTTGTTTTTTATGTTTAATTCACGTTTGTGCCAAGTAGAACCGTTGGGAAGACTTGGGGAAAGTCTTGTTAAACATGCTGTAAAAAACAGAAACTTTAGCGCTCACGAGAACTGCTGTCATTTTTATTTGGAAAGTGCTATTTAGTTAAAAAATGCAGATGTTTAATAGATAAATTCCTCACATCCAGCAATTTATTTTAGAATTTTTGGGGTTCGAGAGCTTGCGCTAGCTACAGATTACTACAGACTGTTCTGTTTTCCGTGTGTTGTTTGCTTATTTTGATGAATCTATGTGCTAGTAAAATAGTTTATAAACCATAGAGAAGTTGGAATACAGTAGGTTTAACACCAAGAGAAATAAAGAATGAGTTCATTACAGTACCTTGAAGTGGTCTTTTGTTTTCTTTCACTAACGGAGCTCACGAGATTTTCTACTTTGAGTTTTGTGTTGTGAAGTTTTCAAGTTTTGGGTAAAGATTTGATGGATTATGGAACAAGGAGTGGCAAGAGCCTAAGCTTGGGGATGCCCATGGCACCCCCAAGATAATCTAAGGACACCTAAAGGCCAAAGCTTGGGGATGCCCAGGAAGGCATCCCCTCTTTTGTCTACTTCTATCGGTAACTTTACTTGGAGCTATATTTTTATTCACCACATGATATGTGTTTTGCTTGGAGCGTCTTCTATGATTTGAGTCTTTGTTTTTTAGTTTACCACAATCATCCTTGCTGTACACACCCTTTGAAAGATCCATACATGATTTGGAATTTTTTAGAATACTCTATGTGCTTCGCTTATATCTTTTGAGTTATATAATTTTTCTCTCGTACTTCACTTATATCTTTTAGAGCACGGTGGTCGATTTGTTTTATAGAAACTATTGATCTCTCATTCTTCACTTAGATTATTTTGAGAGTCTTAATAGCATGGTAATTTGCTTAAAATCCTAATATGCTAGGTATTCAAGAATAATAAAATTCTCTTATGAGTGTGTTGAATACTATGAGAAGTTTGATACTTGATAATTGTTTTGAGATATGGAGATGGTGATATTAAAGTCATGCTAGTTGAGTAGTTGTGAATTTGAGAAATACTTGTGTTGAACCTTGTGATTCCCGTAGCACGCACGTATGGTGAACTGTTATGTGATGAAGTCGGAGCATGATTTATTTATTGATTGTCTTCCTTATGAGTGGCGGTCGGGGACGAGCGATGGTCTTTTCCTACCAATCTATCCCCCTAGGAGCATGCACGTAATACTTTTCTTTGATAACTTATAGATTTTTGCAATAAGTATATGAGTTCTTTATGACTAATGTTGAGTCCATGGATCATACGCACTCTCACCCTTCCACCATTGCTAGCCTCTCTAATACCGCGCACCTTTCGCCGGTATCATACACCCACCATATACCTTCCTCAAGACAGCCACCATACCTACCTATCATGGCATTTCCATAGCCATTCCAAGATATATTGCCATGCAACTTTCCACCTTTCCGTTTATTATGACACACTCCATCATTGTAATATTTGCTTTGCATGATCATGTAGTTGACATCGTATTAGTGGCAAATCCACCGTTCATAATTCTTTCATACTTGTCACTGATGAGTCATTGCATATCCCAGTACACCGTCGGAGGCATTCATATAGAGTCATATCTTGTTCTAAGTATCGAGTTGTAATTCTTGAGTTGAAAGAAAATAAAAGTGTGATGATCATCATTATTAGAGCATTGTCCCAGTGAGGAAAGGATGATGGAGCCTATGATTCCCCCATAAGTCGGGATGAGACTCCAGATGAAGAAAAGAGGCCAAAAAAAGAGAAAAGGCCCAAATAAAAAAATGAGAGAAAAAGAGAGAAGGGACAATGCTACTATCCTTTTACCACACTTGTGCTTCAACGTAGCACCATGATCTTCATGATAGAGAGTCTCTTATGTTATCACTTTCATATACTGGTGGGAATTTTTCATTATAGAACTTGGCTTGTATATTCCAATGATGGGCTTCCTCAAAATGCCCTAGGTCTTCATGAGCAAGCAAGTTGGATGCACACACACTTAGCGTCTTTTTGAGCTTTCACATACTTATAGCTCTAGTGCATCCGTTGCATGGCAATCCCTACTCACTCACATTGATATCTATTGATGGGCAGCTCCATAGCCCGTTGATACGCCTAGTTGATGTGAGACTATCATCTCCCTCTTTGTCTTCTCCACAACCACCACTCTATTCCACATATAGTGCTATATCCATGGCTCACGCTCAGGTATTGCGGGAAGATTGAAAAAGTTTTGAGAATGTCAAAAGTATGAAACAATTGCTTGGCTTGTCATCGGGGTTGTGCATGATTTAAATACTTTGTGTGGTGAAGATAGAGCATAGCCAGACTATATGATTTTGTAGGGATAACTTTCTTTAGCCATGTTATTTTGAGAGACATAATTGCTTAGTTAGTATGCTTGAAGTATTATTATTTTTATGTCAATATGAACTTTTGTCTTGAATCTTTCGGATCTGAATATTCATGCCACAATTAAGAAGAATTACACTAAAATTATGCCAAGTAGCACTCCGCATCAAAAATTCTGTTTTGATCATTTACCTACTCGAGGACGAGCAGGCTTGGGGATGCTTGATACGTCTCCAACGTATCTACAATTTTTGATTGCTCCATGCTATATTATCTACTGTTTTGGACATTATTGGGCTTTATTATCCAATTTTATATTATTTTTGGGACTAACCTATTAACCGGAGGCCCAGCCCAGAATTGCTGTTTTTTTGCCTATTTTAGGGTTTCGAAGAAAAGGAATATCAAACGGAGGCCAAACGGAATGAAACCTTCGGGAACGTGATTTTCTCAACGAACAAGACCCAGGAGACTTGGACCCTATGTCAAGACACAAAAGAAGAGGCCACGAGGTAGGGGGCGCGCCTACCCCCCCCTCCCCCAAGGCGTGCCCTCCACCCTCGTGGGCCCCCTGTTGCTCCACCGACGTACTCCTTCCTCCTATATATACCTACGTACCCCCAAATGATCAGATACGGAGCCAAAACCCTAATTCCACCGCCACAACTTTCTGTATCCACGAGAACCCATCTTGGGGCCTGTTCCGGAGCTCCGCCGGAGGGGGCATCGATCACGGAGGGCTTCTACATCAGCACCATAGACCCTCCGATGAAGTGTGAGTAGATTACTTTAGATCTACGGGTCCATAGTTAGTAGCTAGATGGCTTCTTCTCTCTTTTTGGATCGCAATACAATGTTCTCCCCCTCTCTTGTGGAGATCTATTCGATGTAATCTTCTTTTTGCGGTGTGTTTGTTGAGACCGATGAATTGTGAGTTTATGATCAAGTCTATCTATGAATAATATTTGAATCTTCTCTGAATTCTTTTATGTATGATTGGTTATCTTTGCAAGTCTCTTCGAATTATCAGTTTGGTTTGGCCTACTAGATTGATCTTTCTTGCAATGGGAGAAGTGCTTAGCTTTGGGTTCAATCTTGCGGTGTCCTTTCCCAGTGATAGTAGGGGCAGCAAGGCACGTATTATATTGTTGCCATCGAGGATAACAAGATGGGGTTTTCATCATATTGCATGAGTTTATCCCTCTACATCATGTCATCTTGCTTATGGTGTTACTCTGTTTTCATTAACTTAATACTCTAGATGCATGCTGGATAGCGGTCGATGAGTGTAGTAATAGTAGTAGATGTAGGCAGGAGTCGGTCTACTTGTCTCGGACGTGATGCCTATATACATGATCATACCTAGATATTCTCATAACTATGCTCAATTCTGTCAATTTCTCAACAGTAATTTATTCACCCACCATAGAATACTTATGCTCTCGAGAGAAGCCACTAGTGAAACCTATGGCCCCCGGGTCTATCTTCATTATATTAATCTTCCAATACTTAGTTATTTCCTTTTGCTTTTACTTTGCTTTTATTTTACTTTGCATCTTTATCATAAAAATACCAAAAATATTATCTTATCATACCTTGGTTCTCGAAAACCGAGGGAAATACTTACGCTACTTTACTGCATCATCCCTTCCTCTTCGGGGAAAACCAATGCAGTGCTCAAGAGGTAGCACTCCCAAATAAAAATGGAACTTCTGTGTGGGTTGAGAGAATTATTTTAAAACACAAACAATTTCTTTTTGTGTTTTTGAACATGGAAATACAAGGTGAACCTCTCTCGCAAGAATTTTTGAACTTCCCCGAAAAGAGCACTTCAATTTCTTTCAACAAACCTTTTAAGATTTTATTTTTCTATACTTTTATTCTCACCTGAAATTCATTCCTTGCAGTAGTTGAACTTCCCGTTGTTTTCACCTTAAACTTCGGTCACTTATTTTTGTTCAACCTCTCTCACAAGAAATTTTGAACTTTGTCGAGGCGAGCACTTGATCATTTAGCAACAAAACTTTTAGCTTTTGCTTTTTCATTCTTTTTTAATACAAAATGCACACCATGTAGTATGTGAACTTCTGGCAGTTATGAATCTGAACTTCTAATATCATGAATTCCACCTTCATCGCGAAAACAGAGTCTCCGAAAATACACTGTGTGAAGAGGTTGAACTTCTGGAGCAGTTCTGTTTGAACTTCACTTTGTTTTTCATGTGCTGTTTTTTGCCCGTAACTCCCTAGAAACTAATCAGAATTTAGAAAATGATATACCAATTGAAAGTTGATGAAAACATGCAACTTTCGCCTGTTGATCATATTTTCATAGTGGCGACGGTTAAAAAAATTGAATACATAAAAACGTGTTTTAATTGGTATACACTGAACTTCTAAATTGTACATCAGAATATAGCATATAATATACTGTTGGAAATTTATGAATATGAGCAACTTTTTCATATAGATAGGTGTCACAAATTTGTTGCCTTTTGAGAGCAGTTTTAAAAATGGCAAACATGATGTTGTTTTTGCCTCTCTTTTTTAACATGTAATTGAAGGTCGGAGTCTCGTAATATAATTTTTGAACATTGCAGGGTGAGCATGTGAACTTTTTACAACAAACCTTTTAAGCTTTTAGTTTTTCTAATCTTTTATTCTCGTCTGAAACGCATTCCGCATAGTAGTTGAACTGCTCACTGTTTTGACGTTGAACTTCAGCCATATATTCTTCGAAAATAATGCTGTTAAATAAGCATCAAACATTTTTTTCTAAATTAAACTTCATACTCTTTTTTTTCTACAAACGGGGTGAATTTGAGTTTTCTTTATACATCAAACTACTCCTTTATTTTAATTTGAACTTCTTCATTTTATTCTTTAGTAACACGAAAAACCTGAGTTTTTTTTAAATATTGAACTTCTCTATTTTTGTATTTTGGACTTCTTGGTTTATTTCTTTTAGTAACGGAAATATCCTAGTTTTGTAATAAATATTTGAACCACTCTGTTATTTAAATTTGAACTTCTTCATTATACTTTAGTAATGAGGAAAAATCTAAGTCTTTTTTATATACTTCAAACTTCTATGTTATTTTAATTTGAACTTCTTAGGCTTATTCTTAGAAAAAAACTATGTTTTTAAATAAGCATCAATTTTTTTAAAAAAATTGACCTCCATACTTCTATTTTTCTAGAAACGGAAAGAACTTGAGTTTTCCGTATAAATCGAACTACTCCTTGATTTTAACTTGAACTTCTTCATTTTATTCTTCGAACTTCTTTGTTAATTTAATTTGAACTTCTTAATTTTATTCTTAGAAAAAAATAAGTAAGCATCAAACACTTTTTTAAAAATTGGACTTCATACTTTTATTTTCCCTAGAAACAGAAATAATTTGATTTTTTCGTATACATCAAACTACTCCTTTACTTTAATTTCAACTTCTTCATTTTTATTCTTTTGTAATAAGGAAAATTTTATTTTCTTTATAAATACCGAACTTCTCTAATTTACTAATTTGGACTTCTTGGTTTAATTCTTTTGTAACAAAAATATCCTAAATTTTTTAATAAATATAGGACCGTCTGTTATTTAAATTTGAACTTCTAGAGTTTTTTATTTGAGAAACAATGAAAGTTATCTTTTATGATTTTTGAACTTCTTTATTTTTAATATTTGGACTTCTCTTTTTGATTTTTACAAACGATGAAATATCTGCTTTTAAGTGCTCTTTTATTTTTGAACTACTCTGTTATTTTTGTTTGAACTTCCTATAATCCTCTTGTAAGCGGATTTGGATTTTCCGACTTCTATACATCGAACAACTACATTATTATTACTTTGAACTTCTTGTTTCCGTTCTTTAATCATCCAACTGCTCCCCTTTTTAATTTGGACTTCTTGCTTTATTTATTTTAATAACAAAAAAGTCCACGCTGCTTTATTAAACATCGAGCCACTCTGTTTTTTAAATTTAAACGCCTATTTTTTTAACCTTTTTAGGTATATTTTTTCACCCTTTTTCCTTTTTAGGTACATTTTTCATTGACGGGTTTGATTTTTTCTAACCTCCCGAATTCAGAATATTATATGCATGAACTTTTCTGGAGGACAATACTTGAACAATATTTTTAATTATCATTATGTTGCGTCTGAAGCTTTGCTTTTTTGCTCCTCAAGGACCGACCATATAAGCATTAGGTATTAGAGAACATGTACTATTCAATATAGCTTTTTCAGAAATGCACCTTTTTTCTCTATGTGAACTTCAACCTTTTTGTATATGAACTTCACTGTGAATTTACATTTATTTCTACACACAAATTGCATACAAGAACTTTTTTATTCTTTTACATGTTCCAAACTTTTCCATTTCTTATATTTGAACTTCTTTCTCTTATATACACAAAAGGAAAATATAACCACCCACTTTTTGCACTAACATACGCACAGAACGGACGTGCGCGCTCACACAATTGTCGAAAGTATAACATCAAGTAGGTAGATGGCGTCAACTCATACACAGTTTGTCCCCTGCACCTCGTGTGTGACCTTCTCCTCTGGCACATGGTGACCATCTTCCTTCCTCTGTTCACATGGGTAGGGAACAATAGAGCGGCACGGAGGATCCTGGAGACACAAACTTTTGAGCATAACTAAGAGAAAAAACACCATATAGTATATGACTGCTCCTACTTAACTGAATACATAAGGCTCCATCCACAAGATGGTTGAAATACCATAAACATATATGATTTTAAAATAATGCATACATGTTGTTCTATGAATTAGTTCATGTGTGCACGGAAATTATTTTAAAAGAAGAGAATGTGCCATTGTGCTAATCTAGAATCAAAATTATGTGTGAAAACAATAACATGTGCAAGTACCAAGGAAAGATCATTTTTGCACTTGCTTTAAGTGAACTTGAATACCAAACAGAGAACTGTCAATCTACATCAAGACTATGGAAGCACATCAATAACAATAACCCTAACAAGATATTTTGCAAAACTGAGACATAACAAGGAACTGATCGATTACCTACCGTAGGGATCTGGCTTGATCCAGGCCAGGGTGGAAGAACGCATGGTAAGTGAATGGTATTGGTTTTGAAGCGAAAAGCTCCTAATCACCTTGCCTTGGTAAATGTCCATGGTGAAGATGTGCTTCTGCTCGCCGACGGTGACGCACATGACGTACATCAGGTGTTCAGTGTGTTGATGATGTCGATCTTCTATCCATGGCTCCATGTACAACACACACACACATCAAGCCTATCCATCTGCTGCTTTTCCACAAATGATGCTACATCTAATCTCAACGGATTATGTGGTGCCGCTATATCAATCAAAAAGTAAGATGTTTTCAGGATGTGTGCACACTGCACACGCACATCTCGCCATGATAGTGGAAGATGAGTTGCACTAGCATTAATCAAGTTGGCCTACTGAAAATCAACACAGTGGACTGCAGCCATACTAATTACTCTAGAAAATGGTCAAGAACAGTGGACCGTGTGCAAGCATACTAATTTCTTTTTTGTGGCATAAACACAAGCAGTAGATAAATACTTTTTAAGACAAAGAAATGCATCACTTTGGAATGACAGAAGAGATTGTGAACCGAACCAATATGTGTCTAATAAGAAATACTCAAAGAAAGCAGTGGCATACTACATTGCATTAGTGTGTCTAATAGGAAGTTAACCGAAGTTTAAATATTTCGTTGGACAAGGTTCATCTACTTTCGGGCATCACGTCAAAGAGTTAGCAAAAGAATGGAGAAGGGAAGGATGCCTTTAACATTTTTTACTTGAGCATGTCCAAAATTTAAATTACTAGAGCATATGAACGAACATGTAGGCATTCAACTGTAAAATAACCATCTCTTTCTACTGGAAAATACAGCCAATGAAAAACAAAATTGAGTAATTACTCCCAAAAGCACCAGAAATCATGAAAAATTAAGAGGATAACTGAACCAGCTCCATTTATATACATGATTCCTACAACACACAGAGGTGGATTCATGGGCAGAAAGCCATAGGAACATCACATATACAGAATGGTATATGAACAGATATTTGACAATCTATAAACAAGTCCACTCAGTTCTTTTGAATGAAATACAACACTATCAGACATTTTCTATGCACATGCCCAGCTCAGAAGAATACATATTCTGTTTTGACTATCTATCCGCAAATTTCTACTCCGGGGTAAGCCAGAAAGAAGACATTTTCTATGTACAGGCCCAGCTCAGAGCATCACAAAACCCCTAAATCAAGCTCGATAATTTGACTGTTTGGTCAAGCTTGTGGATCTGAGTGTGACAGGTCAAGGAAAAAAGAAACTACCTTCTTCTTGCCAAGGAAGTTCCTGTTCTCGATGCCAGACAGCAAGAAATTTCACCAAAAATGGGGGATTTCCTAATAAACAGTCGGCCTTGTCGCTCTTGTGAGGAGCTGCCGCTACAAAGAACCTACATCGGGAAGTTCAAGGTGGCCGTCACCAGAAGAACAACCGATGCATGTTGGTCGCCGGAGTGGGCAGACGATGGTGACATGGAGCTTCCTCGGAAGGAGGGACAGAAGGAGCGGCGACGCGCATTGCAGAAGATTGGCAGGACCGCAGGAGGCGCCTGAGTGTGTGGCCGGTGGCGGCACGCATCAACAGGCATAGCCAGAGTAGGAGAGGCGGAGGGGACTGTAGGCGGCAGTTTACTGGGGTGCGTGGGCTACAGGTGGGCGGCGCACTTGGGGAGGCGGCGGGCGGCGGATATGCAAGGCGGCAAGGCGGAGTCGGCGGTGTTTCGGGGTGGGGATGCACCGCAAAGGAGGCGGGCGATGCGCGGCGGCACGGCGGAGGAGGCGGGGTTGGGGGGTTGCGCGGCAGCGCAACGGCGCAGTGGAGGAGGTGGGGTTGGGGCGGGGATGCGCGGCGGCGCAGCGGAGGAGGCGGGGAGGAGCGGCGCATCGTGGGAGGGTGCAGGTTGCAGGGGATGCACGGTCGGTTTGGCCACATTTTTTTTTCTTTGGAGTTCGGGAGATCCTCGTTGGCTTCTATATATAGAGCCGGCTGTGATCCAAATAACTATTCTAATCCGAGGATTAGAATAGTGTTGTCCTATATATATATATTGTTATATGATCTCTTATGCTAAAGTAACAATTCATTCACAGTTTCAAGTATGAATCATAAACTTCATTGAAAACTAACAAAATATAATCTTAGTCATTGAAGAAATTGCAATTTATCATAACATCGGAAAAGAGTCAACTATCATTTGGTCTTTCACAATTGCTAACTCTCACGCAATATTTATGGGTATGAAGTTTTAATCAGACACAGAGAAAGATAGGGGCTTATAGTATTGCCTCCCAACCTTTTACCTTAAGGGTAATGTCAACAATAATAGTTCATGAAAACTCACATCAAATTAGCTATATATATTAGGATCTTTCCAACACATCGTGCTTACCAAAGGATAAAATGTAAAAAGGGAAGGTGAAGATCACCATGACTCTTGTATGAAGTATAAGACAAGAATAAAAGATAGGCCCTTCGCAGAGGGAAGCAGAGGTTGTCATGTGCTTTTATGGTTGGATGCACAAAATCTTAATGCAAAAGAATGTCACTTTATATTGCCACTTGTGATATGGACCTTTATTATGCAGTCTGTCGCTCTTATTTCTTCCGCATCACAAGATCGTATAAAGCTTATTTTCTCCGCACTAATAAATCATACATATTTAGAGAGCAATTTTTATTGCTTGCAACAATGAAAACTTACTTGAAGGATCTTACTCAATCCATAGGTAGATATGGTGGACTCTCATGGCAAAACTGGGTTTAAGGATAATTGGAAGCACAAGTAGTATCTCTACTTGGTGCAAAGAATTGGCTAGCATGATAGGGAAAGGCAAGCTCAATATGTTGGATGATCCATGACAATATAATTTATTTCAAATGTAAGAAAACATAACCCATTACGTTGTCTTCCTTGTCCAACATCAACTCTTTAGCATTTCATATTTTAATGAGTGCTCACAATCATAAAAGATGTCCAAGATAGTATATTTATATGTGAAGACCTCTCTTTCTTTATTACTTCCTATTAATTGCAACTATGACCAAAACTATGTTTGTCAACTCTCAACAACTTTTATTCATCATACTTTTTCTATGTGAAGTCATTACTCTCCATAAGATCCATATGATATCTTTATTTCTTTTTATTCTTTCTCTTCTTTTTTCTTTTTTTTATTCCCTCAAGATCATAGCAAGATGGCAAAGCCCTTGACTCAACACTAATCTTTATTATATAGCTCACGGACTCGATTATATAGATGGATCATAAAGCAAAACTCAAAACTAGATCATACTAAAACTTTATTCTACTAGATCAAGATATTACCAAAAGGATCGAACTAAGAAAAATGGTAAAGATAAAAAGGTGTGATGGTGATACGATACTGGGGCACCTCCCCCAAGCTTGGCAGTTGCCAAGGGGAATGCCCATACCAGCTACTCAGTTCTTCTTTGGTGATGATGGTGATGATGATGACAATTGTGCCTTCAACTTTTTCATGTTGTCATTGAGAAGAGCGATCTCCTCCTTTAAATCATCTACCTCCGATTCCAGCTTCAAGATCTTGTCAGATAAATCTCCTTTGCTTTTCTGCCGAAAACGAGAAGGAATAGATCGGTTGTTAGACAGTTTAGCCCTCTTGGGGAGACTATACCTCTTGAACTTCATGTTCATATCCCCAGGTTGAGGTAGAGGGACATCCTCCTCCTCCGAACTTGAATCATTGATCATCCTCAAGTGAGCATCCTCCTCATCATCCGTAGTTCGACCACAAGGAGCTAGGTCCCCATAGGCCTTTGGATCGGCAATGAGATGTGAGACATAGCTTTCTCTATCGGAGTCTTGAGACGACATCTTGCTCTAAATCTGTAGTAGAAACAACTCGAAACAAAAATAGAGGATAATCGCGTGGTACGGTGGTCAAAACCTTCGGGAGATTATATAATGATTTTTTACCGACCAAAAGAAGTATCGTGCAAGAAATCGGAGTCCGGAGAGCACACGAGATGCCCACGAGGCAGGGGGGCGCGCCCAGGGGGTAGGGCGTGCCCTCCACCCTCATGGACGCCTCGTGTCCTTCCCGGACTGCTTCTTAATTTCCTATTTTCTGAAATATTCCAAAATGGAGCAAAATTGCTATTAGAACTGTTTTGGAGTCGGTTTACTTACCATACCTCATACCTCTTCCTTTTCGGAGTCAGAAACATTTTAGAAAGTGTCCTTTATGTATTCCTCTAGGGTTATGATTTCGATAAAATTAGTTTCAACATTTATAGGATTACCTTGGATATAATGTTTGATTCTTTGACCGTTCACCACCCTCGGGTTTGTGCCTTCGAAGTTGTTGATTTTTATGGCACTAGAACGATAGAACTCCTCGATAATGTAAGGACCTTCCCATTTTGAGAGGAGTTTGCCTGCAAAAAATCTTAAACGAGAGTTGTATAACAATACATAATCACCTACATTAAACTCACCTTTTTGTATCCTTTTGTCATGCCATCTTTTAACTTTTTCTTTAAATAGTTTGGCATTCTCATAAGCATGGGTTCTCCATTCAGCAAGTGAGCTAATGTCAAAAAGCCTATTCTCACCGGCAAGTTTGAAATCATAATTGAGCTCTTTAATGGCCCAATATGCCTTATGTTCTAGTTCGAGAGGTAAGTGACATGCTTTTCCATAAACCATTTTATACGGAGACATACCCATAGGATTTTTATATGCGGTTTGATAAGCCCATAATGCATCATCAAGTTTCTTGGACCAATTCTTTCTAGATCTATTAACAGTCTTTTGCAAAATTAATTTAAGCTCTCTATTACTCAGTTCTACTTGACCACTAGATTGTGGATGATAAGGAGATGCAATTCTATAAATAACATCATACTTAGCAAGCATTTTATGAAAAGCACCATGAATAAAATGTGAACCACCATCGGTCATTAAGTATTTAGGGACTCCAAACCTCGGAAAAATAACTTCTTTAAGCATCTTGATAGAGGTGTTATGATCAGCCCAACTAGTTGGAATAGCTTCTGCCCACTTACTAACGTAATCAACAACAACTAAAATATGTGTATACCCATTAGAGGAAGGAAACGGTCCCATATAATCAAAGCCCCAAACATCAAATGGTTCAATAACAAGTGAATAATTCATAGGCATTTCTTGACGTCTGTTGATATTTCCAATTCTTTGGCATTCATCACAAGACAAGACAAACTTACGGGCATCTTTGAAGAGAGTAGGCCAATAAAAACCGGATTGCAATACCTTATGTGCAGTTCTGTCTCCAGCATGGTGTCCTTCATAAGCCTTGGAATGACACTTGCGTAGGATCTGTTCCTGTTCATGCTCAGGTACACAACGTCTAATAATACCATCTACTCCTTCTTCTAAAGGTGTGGGTCATCCCAGAAGTAATGTATTAAGTCATAGAAAAACTTTTTGTTTTGTTGGTATCTGAAACTAGGTGGTATAAATTTAGAAACAATGTAATTAGCATAATCAGCATACCATGGAGTAGTACGAGAAGCATTTATGACAGCTAATTGTTCATCAGGAAAGCTATCATCAATAGGTAGTGGGTCATCAAGAATATTCTCTAACCTAGATTAGTTGTCTGCAACGAGGTTCTCAGCTTCCTATCTATCGATAATATGCAAATCAAATTCTTATAGCAAGAGAACCCATCTAATAAGTCTAGGTTTAGCATCTTAATTTTCTATAAGATATTTAATAGCAACATGATCAGTGTGAAAAGTTACTTTAGAATCAACAATATAACGCCTGAACTTATCACAAGCAAATACATCTGCTAAAAATTCTTCTTTAGTAGTTGCATAATTTCTCTCGGCACTGTCTAGAGTTTTACTAGCATATTGGATAACATTTAATTTTTTATCAACTCTTTGTCCTAGAACAGCACCTACAACATAATCACTAGCATCACACATAATTTCAAAGGGTAAATTCCAATCAGGTGGCTGAACAATAGGTGCAGAAATCAAGACTTTCTTAAGTATTTCAAATGTTTATGCACAATCATGATCAAAGACAAAAGGAACATCTTTTTGTAAGAGATTAGTCAGAGTCCTAGAAATTTTAGAGAGGTCCTTAATGAACCTCCTATAAAAACGGGCATGACCAAGGAAAATTCTTATACCTTTAATGTCCTTAGGACATGGCATCTTTTCAATAGCATCAACTTTAGCTTTATCAACTTCAATACCTCTTTCAGAAATTTTATGCCCCAAGACAATACCTTCATTAATCATAAAGTGGCACTTCTCCCAATTCAAGACAAGATTAGTTTCTTCACATCTCTACAAAACTCGATCAAGTTTTCTTAAGCAATCATCAAAAGAAGTTCCATATACAGAGAAATCATCCATGAAAACCTCAACAATCTTTTCGCAAAATTCAGAGAATATATCAGTCATACATCTTTGAAAGGTAGCAGGTGCATTGCGTAAACCAAAAGGCATAGGTCTATAAGTAAAGGTACCGAAAGGGCAAGTAAAAGTTGTCTTTTCTTGATCCTCTTTTGACACATGTATTTGAGAGAAACCAGAATAACCATCTAGAAAGCAAAAATGTGTATGTTTGGATAGCCTTTATAGCATTTGATCAATGAAAGGTAAAGGGTAATGATCCATTTTAGTAGCTTTATTTAATTTGCGGAAATCAATTACCATTCTATAACCTATAACAATTCCTTGTGGGATCAATTCATCTTTATCATTAGGAACAACAGTAATACCTCCCTTCTTAGGGACACAATGGACATGACTCACCCACTGACTATCAGCAACGGGATAATTATACCTGCCTCCAGAAGCTTTAGTATATATTTTCTTACCACTTCTTTCATCTTAGGATTTAACCGTCGTTGGTGATCAACAACCAGTTTACCGTATTTCTCCAATTTTATTTTGTGCTGGCATAGAGTGGGACTAATGCCCTTAAGACCATCAAGAGTATATCCAATAGCAGCACGGTGCTTCTTCAGAGTTTTCAATAATTTCTTTTCTTCATGCTTTGAAAGGTTAGCACTAATAATAAAAGGATATATCTTTTTCTCATCAAGATAAGCATATTTAAGAGTATCAGGTAAAGGTTTAAGCTCAAGCACGGTATCACCCTTGGGTGGAGGAGGATCCCCTAGAGTTTCAACAGCCAAGTTGTGTTTCAAAATTGGTCCCTGTTTAAAGAATACTTCATCTATTTCCCTTCTTTCATTCATAAACATATCATTTTCATGGTCGAGCAAATATTGTTCTAAAGGATCGTTAGGAGGCACGGCAATAGAAGCAAGACCAATAATTTCATCTTTACTAGGCAATTCTTTATCATGGGGTTGTCTACGAAATTTAGCAAAATTAAACTCATGAGATTTATCCCAACCAATAGTAACAGCATCAACAGTATTCAAGAAGGGTCTACCAAATATAATGTGTCGGTGTAAAAAAGTAGGGGCTCTCCTTTCGACCCCTTTACTTGTGCACGGGCACTCAGAGCCACGCGCCACGGCCACACTTAGAAGGGCAGAGGAGGGAAGCCGGAGAGAAGCCGAAGCACAAGACAACCAAGGCAACCGCAAGACCAGAAGCGCGGGAGGGCAAGAGGGCAAGGTGGACTCCCTCGGCAAGATCCTTGCTGAGGCAGCCCCCCGCAGCCCCGACAAGGGCCTTGCCAGGGAAACTTGTCCAACACCAGCAGAGCGAGCCACCCTTGAGTCCACAGGCTCCAACCCAATCAACTACATTGGAGCTAAGGCTCGGGAGGCACCTCTGTGGTGGCATGCAAATCTTTGTCAAGATCATGAACATATGAGTTCAGATGAGGACCAGAAGACGGCGACCCTCGGCAGGATCCTAGCTGAGAGAATCCACAAGACCCCCGGCAAGACTCTTGCCGTGGATGACAGCAACGCCACGGCAAGAACCTTGTCGGGCCCCGGAAAAACCCTTGCTAAGGGCATCAGCAGGGCCACTGCCAGGCCTGCGCCAGCCAAGACTCCACAGTCGTCCCCATGCAACTGCCAGCTCAACCAGTTGAGCAGGCGCCTGTGTGGCAACGTGCGGCCTCTACACCAACCCAGCATGCTCCTGCGTGGTGGCATGCAAGTCTTCCTGAAGGCGCCACCACCGCGCTAGCCCAGCAGCCAGCCAACATGGCGCCACGACGCCCCGTCAGCTCGGACGCGTGTCAAGGCCAGGAGAGGCGGCGACAACTGGGACATGCTTCCCTGGAGTCCCCGATAACGCAAGGGGGCACATCGGCAATGCATTAAATGTGTTTGTCCGATGGTCCCCGAGGATAGGCTCATCGACTGTAGACCTTTCCACCTCTTGTGTGCCACTGTGGCGACCCCCTTTTGCCTATAAAAGGAGGCCCAAGGCGACCAGGAGAGGGATTCGGCTCTTTTGGGCAAGTTGCACTCTGTAGCTAGCTCAAGAACACACTCAAATACATCGACCAAAGCAGGACTAGGGTATTACGCATCTTCGCGGCCCAAACCTAGGTAAACGATCTGTGTGCACCCTGTTAGACACACTCTTCTCACAACCCCGCGTCCGCGTACCGTAGAAGGTATCCTAGTGACCCTATAGGTGACGTTCCCACCGACATCTCAAGCGCGCCGGGTAGGGGGCGCGGCTGTGAAAATCTGGACTGACTGGGGAAACAGTTTCGTCGTGGCCGTCGTTCCAAGGAAGAAGACGATCGAGCTTGGTGGCGCCATCTGCAGATGCGGTGGATGCCCGTGCAACGACAGAAAAGCTAAGTCATACGAAACTTTAAGCAATCTCTTTTTATATATATGGTTACTATCCTCGAAGGTCATGCCCTGTGTATGGAAAACCTGCACGCAAAGGAGCCCTTCCGCAATTGGCAATGCCCTTGTTCTGTTTCGAGTCTGCTCAACAGCTCAAGCGGCCGCGTCGAGAGTGGCAGGGTAGCCTTCCGCAACTGGCAACACTCTTGATTCTGACTCGAGTCAAGCTCGACAGTTTGAGCGGCCGTGTTGAGAGCAGTGAGGTGGTTCGCTCGGCAGCAAGCACACCCGGCAGGCCATTGGGGATCCGTCCCCAAGGTGCCGCCCTGGGTTACGCGCCGGCAATTTTACCCGATCAACATAGGGTGGACATACAGAGAAAGATCAGACAGGAAAATAACATGCATTGTATCAAAAGTACTGCAGAGTTATATTACATCAATTGTTGCTGCGGTTCTAACTAAAGATATAAATTCTCTTGGCCATGAACCCGCCGTAGCAACAAGAAATGGGGTGCCTAATCCCGGCGATGGCCCTTCACCCTCTCGATTCCGCCGATGAGGCTGATGATGGGCTTGATACGCTCCTTGAGCGTCGCGAGGTCTACATCCTCTGGCAAGCTCTCCAGCATGGCATCGAAGTCGAGGTTGGTGTTCTAGTGCACCACCTTGGTGAGAACCTTGGTCATGGCACCCCGGCAAAGCCTCCGAGACTCATCAGCCAGGGAGGTCGCCCGGTTGGAGTGGAGCAGCTCTAGGGCCCCGAGGACGCCCTTGAAGAAGATGATCAACTTGGCATTGGGACTCGCGTTGCGCTCTGGGGTATACCTCACATTTGGCATCCCCATGGTAGCTAGTTGCGTGGTGATCCTGCCGGCGATGCCTTCAAGGCGCCCGATCCAGCGGTACTCGCCTTCCACAAAATCTTTGTGATTGGCGGCTTCATTCTTCCGCAGCTGCTTCTCGGTCTATAGGTTCTTGGCCAGGGCATCCTCCCGGGCCTTGCCCTCCGGCAGCATCCCCTCGAGATCTTCCAGCTTCAGCTTGAGGTCTTTGATGGAGTTGTTGGCTTCAGAGAGCTGCCCGGCCTTGTTGAGGAATGTGCCCTGCGCCTCAACCAGGGCACAGTTGAGCGTGTCCTTCTCCTTGGACAGCTTCCGGACCTGATCCTTCAGCTTGTCCCGCTCCACCTCCAGCTCCTTCACCTTGTCGGCGTGAACCAGAGCTTGAGCATCGAGTGCCTCCTTGTGCCTCTGCTCCAGCTCCTGGGTCCGCTGCACAACAAGCTTTTCCACCTCCTCGTCCTTGCTGCGGAGTGTTGCGGCCAACTTCTCCTCACGTGCGGCAAGATCCTCCTCCTGGGAGTTCAGCGTGGCCTGATGCTGGGCTCGATCAGCCTCGGCTACGGCGGCCAGGTTCTTCGCGGTCTCCTGGGCCTTCTCGATGTCGCCCCACTCCATGGTGAGCTCCACCACGCTCCTAGCCAGCTCGCCCTGGGCGGCCTTCAGCTCTTCACAGGCTTGGCGGTACCAAGTCTGCGCCTCGGAAATGTGTCCCTTGAGGTCCGCCTCCGCCTTGTCCACGGTTGCCGTCCTGGACTTGACCTTGTCCAGGCGGGCGTGGTGGAGCGCCTGGAGCTTCCGAAAGCTGGCGCCCATGGCCTGGAGAAGCCCCTCCTCCTGAGAACCGTCACCACTGGCGCTTGGCTCATCGATGACCTCGAGCCCGGCGGCGGCAAGCACCTCCTCGTCGAACACCTCTCCCTTGATGGGCGCCCTGGTGCTGTACGCCCCTAGAAGGTGGACGAAAAGGTCGTAGCTCACCCTTAGATACCTGCCGGAGCCAGAGGCAGCGGAGGAGGAAGGCTGTTCATCAGCCACCTCTTCCTCGGCAATGGGCTTGCCAGCCTCCCCGGCGGGTCCCTTGCCGGCCTCCTCGGCAGTAGCCTTGCCGGGCTCCCTAGCAGGCCCCTTGGTGGCATCCACGACAGCACCCTTGGCGGCCTCCTCGGTGGCAATCTTTTCGGCCTCCGCCTCGGTGGCCTTGGCGACGTTCTCAATGACGGTGTCTATGTCCTCCTGGTCCACCGATGGAGGATCTGGATGTCAAGAAAGAGATGAAGCAAAGCCAAGACCAAGATTCAGAAAGAACAGAAAAAGAAAAGGGATGGAAGGCGAATGGCTTACCCATGCCAGGCTGGGAAGACGAGGCCCCCTCCCCGCCAACACCCGGTGCCGGGGTGTGGCCACCGGTGCCCAAGCTTGCCTCCTCCTCCTCCTCCGTGTGCATGGGCTCGGTGCTTGGCGCCCTTGCCAAGGATGCCCCTCGGGGTGGCGTGACTGACGGAGGCGGTGTGTTGGGGGTAGCCCTCAGTGGCTCCTCCTGTTGTTGTCCTCCTCCTGCGATCATGGCAAGGTCAGCACCAAGGATTATGCCCTTGGCACACATCGACGAGGGGCGAGTGGAGAACTTACGCTGGCGGCTGCCCCGGGGGCTGCTATCCGGGCTGCTCACCACCACCCGTGGCGCCTTAGAGGTGCCCGCCGGGGGCTGGCTGCCTGCTGAAGACCTGGCCCTCTTCATCCTCTGGGCCAGCATCTCCGCATCCCTGCCGAGACGAAAACAAGTCAAGATAAGAAGCACATTTAGAGGAGCCGGAGATGATCAAAGGAAACGGCACTTACTCGTCCTCCACCTCCTCTTCTGCTACCTTCCTCTTCCTCCTCGGGCTGAGAGACACGAGGTTAAAGAAGACCTCCGTGTCGCCGCCTGCGGGAGGAGGGGAAGCAGGTGGAGGAGGGGAAGTAGGCAGAGTTGGGGAACGCTTGGACGAAGAAGAGGCAGATGCTTTGTTCTTCGCCACCGCGGCCTTCACCAACTTCTTCACTACCGCGGCCCTCGTTTGGCGTGCGGACGTCTCCTGGGCATGCCAGGGTTGTGCGGCCCTGCCGGGCAGAACCGGCTCGCCGGAGCTGGCCTGCCGTAGGACTCGCCCTTTCCCCGCGGCTGGGGGCTCGACAGCTTCAGCTTCCTCCTCGGACAGCTCGTCGTCGTCGTCCTCGACAAGAGGGGCCCCAGTGTGGGCGCTGCTGGCCTCCCTAGCGGACTCCGCCCACTGGGCGAGTTCCTTCTCCTCTGCGGCCACCACGGCCTTGTCCTCCATACCGCCGGCGCTGCCGGCCTCCTTGGCAAACTCTGCCTCTGCCGCCCTGGCGGTGATGTAGTCTAGCTCCGCCTGGGTGGTGTCCTGGACGAGCCGCGGCTCTTCGCAGACGTACTTCTCATCCTGACTGTCAAAGAACTCCTGCACCTGCTCCTCCGGCAGCTCGGCCCAATTTGGGACGGGGCTGTGCGGGTTGCAGTCCGGCATCATGGCGATGATGTCGTTCCGGCGTGAGTTATTGCTTAGTGGGACCACCCCCACCGGCAACCCAAACAAGGGCCCCTTGGCGACCTTGCCGGCCTCCGCGGCCTTGCCGGACCTCTCGGCCTTGCCGTCGCGGCCCACGTCAAGCTGGAAGAACCGCTGGCAGAAGTGAGCGTGCGCCAGCACCATGAAGTTGTGGTCGAGGCCGGGGCGAAGCCTCATGATATCGGCCGCATTCGTGAAGAGCCAGGCCGACCTCCCCTTGTTATGCAGCGGAGCAATTCGGCGGCGGATGAAATCCGCCACGATCACCTCAAGGGTGAGCCTGGCCTCGGTGAGGCGAAGAATCCGGGTGATGGAGATCTTGAGCTTGTTGTCCTGCGCGTCGATGTCGCCCCAGTCAGGCTTGCAAACCTTTGGCGCCTGGCGAACCTGGCAGAACTCCTGTGGGTCGTCATCCTCGATCCAGCACCACCGGCCCCGCCATTCTTCCCACCTCTCCTTCTGGGCGCCCTCTGGGTACATCCCTTTGGACCTCGGGATCCAGGCGACGCAACCAGAGATGGCACCTCCCCCTGGATGTGAGGGTAAAAGTAATGGCGGAAGAGCACCCTGTTGGGGACGACTCCGGCGAAGCCATCATAGAGGTGGGCAAAAAGAGCCATGCATGACACAACATTTGGAGTAAAATCCAGAAGGTAGAAGCCAAATGTGTGCATGACATCATTGAAGAAAACAGAGAAAGGGGGGCAGAGGCCGCAAGAGAAGTAGTCGATGAAAAATGGGTACCGATTCGGGGCGGCATCGGCGCAATTGGCGGGGACGACGCGCGTGGCTGGATGCCCCGTCGTGCCCCCCCCCCCCCCCCCCCCCCCCCCCCCCCCCCCCCCCCCCGTCTTGCACCCCCACAGGACCTTGAAGTTGCCTCGGAGCTCGAACACGTGTACCGTCGAGGGGAAGTAGGTGAGCTGCATCTGCCGCGCCGCCAACTCACTCTCCGATGGCTCCATCGCTCCGGCGTCCTTGGCCATCCCTTTGCCCTTGTTGGTTTTTGGGGCCATGGTGGCTGCGAGAGGCGAGGGGCGGAGGATAGCGAAGACGCAGCGGCGACAAGAAGGGGCAGAAGCTTGAGAAGGAAGGAGAAAGGGACGACAGTTCCGAGATTAGAAAAGGCGCAGGGGGTAAAGTGAGCAACGCACCCACGATTATTCCTCTTTTTATGGGGAAGGCACGGGCCGCCTCCTCTCCCATTAACCACGATGTGACGCATGCGTGCAAAAACCACCCCATGCATGACCCCCACGTCACGCACGACCCTCCACGTTGCGCGTTCAATGCGGGTCATGGGGAAGCGCAGCGGACGAGAATTTACTGCGGTAAAATCCGCCCCACCTGCCCATGCACCGTTCTGGGCCTAGCCCAACAACATGTCGCGCTTATGTGTGGCCTAGGCCCGAGGGCTGCTATCGGTGTACAAAAGTAGGGGCTCTCCTTTTGACCCCTTTACTTGTGCACGGGCAGTCAGAGCCACGCGCCGCGGTCACACTTAGCAGGGCAGAGGAGGGAAGCCGGAGAGAAGCCGAAGCAGAAGACAACCAAGGCAACCCCAAGACCAGAAGCGCGGGGGGAGGGCAAGAGGGCAAGGTGGACTCCCTCGGCAAGATCCTTGCTGAGGCAGCCCCCCGCAGCCCCGACAAGGGCCTTGCCAGGGAAACTTGTCCAACACCAGCAGAGCGAGCCACCCTTGAGACCACAGGCTCCAACCCAATCAACTACATTGGAGCCAAGGCTCGGGAGGTGCCTCTATGGTGGCATGCAAATCTTCGTCAAGATCATGAACATATGAGTTCAGATGAGGACCAGAAGACGGCGACCCTCGGCAGGATCCTAGCCGAGAAAATCCACAAGGCCCCCAGCAAGACTCTTGCCGGGGATGACAGCAACGCCACGGCAAGACCCTTGCCGGGCCCCCGGTGAAACCCTTGCCGAGGGCATTAGCAGGGCCACTGCCAGGCCTGCACCAGCCAAGACACCACCGCCGTCCCCATGCAGCTGCCAGCTCAACCAGCTGAGCAGGCGCCTTTGTGGCGACGTGCGGCCTCTACACCAACCCAGCAAGCTCCTGCGTGGTGGCATGCAAGTCTTCCTGAAGGCTCCACCACCGCGCCAGCCCAGCAGCCAGCCAATGTGGTGCCATGACGTCCCGTCAGCTCGGATGCGTGTCAAGGCCAGGCGAGCCAGCAACAGCTGGGACGTGCTTCCCTGGCGTCCCCGATAAAGCAAGGGGGCACGTCGGCAGCACATTAAATGCATTTGTCCGACGGTCCTAGAGGATAGGCTCATCGACTGTAGACATTTCCACCTCCTGTGTGCCACTGTGGTGACCCCTTTTTGCCTATAAAAGAAGGCCCTAGGCGACCAGGAGAGGGATTCGGCTCTTTTGGGCAAGTTGCACCCCGTAGCTAGCTCAAGAACACAAGAACACACTCAAATACATCCACCAAAGCAGGACTAGGGTATTACGCATCTTCGTGGCCCGAACCTGGGTAAACGATCCGTGTGCTCCCTGTCAGACCCCCTCTTCTCACAACCCGGCGCCCGCCTACTTTAGAAGGGATCCCAGTGACCCCATAGGTGTCGTTCCCACAGACATAATGGACAAAAGCTATCTTGTGGGGAACCAAGAAGAAGAAAATCAGCAGGATATTTAACTTTCCCACACAAGACTTCAACATCTCTAACAATCCCAACTCGTGAAATAGTGTCTCTATTGGCAAGCTTAATTGTAACATCAATTTCCTCTATCTCAGTAGGTGCAATATCAGGCATAATTTCTTTATATAAGAAATGAGGTATTGCACTTGCACTAGCAGTCATATCACATAAGCCATGATAGCAATGATCTCCTATTTTAACAGAAATAACAGGCATGCCTACCACAGGTCTATGTTTATTTTTAGTATCGGGTCTAGCAATTCTAGCAGCTTCATCACAGAAGTAAATAACATGCCCATCACTATTATCAGCCAAGAGATCTTTAACCATAGCAACACTAGGTTCAACTTTAATTTGCTCAGAGGGTGTAGGTGTTCTAGTAGTATTCTTACGAACCACAGTTGAAGCTTTAGCATGATCCTTTATTCTAACAGGGAAAGGTGGTTTCTCAATATAAGCAGTAGGGACAACAGAATCATTATAAGTGATAGTCTTTTCTTCAACTTTAATAGGTGCAACTACTTTTACTTCAACGGGAGGATTATACTTAAACCACTTCTCCTTAGGGAGATCAACATGAGTAGCAAAGGATTCACAGAAAGAAGCTACTATCTCAGAGTCAAGTCCATATTTAGTGCTAAATTCACGGAAAGCATCGGTATCCATAAAAGATTTAACACAATCAAACTTAGGTAGTATACCTGACTCCTTACCTTCATCGAGATCCCAATGTTCAGAGTTGCGTTTAATTCTTTCCAATAAATCCCATTTGAATTCAATAGTCTTCATCATAAAAGAGCCAGTACAATAAGTATCGAGCATGGAGCGATTATCGAGAGAAAGCCGAGCATAAATTTTTTGAATAATAATTTTTCTTGAGAGTTCATGATTGGGGCATGATTATAACATTGACTTAAGCCTTCCCCAAGCTTGAGCGATGCTTTCTCCTTCGCGAGGCCAAAAATTATATATATAATTACGATCACGATGAACAAGATGCATAGGATAAAACTTCTGATGAAATTCCAATTTCAATCGGTTGTAGTTCCATGATCCCATATCATCACATAGCCTAAACCATGTCAATGCATTTACCTTCAAAGATAAAGGGAAGACATTCTTCTTGATAACATCCTCGGGCATACTTGCAAGCTTAAATAATCCACAAACTTCATCCACATAGATTAGGTGCAAATCGGGATGTAATGTTCCATCACCTGTGAAAGGATTAGCTAGCAGTTTCTCTATCATACCTGAAGCAATTTAAAAGTAAACATTTTCAGTAGGTTTAGTAGGTTGAGGAGCAACTCTTTGCTCTACTGGTCGGGGTGAAGATACCCCGAATGATGAAGCTATGTACCTACGGTAGGGTCATGGATCTGTCCAGCATACCCTCCCCAAGGACATCTCTACAAAGAATCAGAAGCAGTCGAAGAGAAAACATCATCCACTCGACCATGAAGATGTGCCTACTCGACTTCCTTGAAGACACTCGACGACCTTGAAGACACTCGGCCACCCTGAAGATGAGAAACCCTCCACTCTGCAACGGTCGTGACTTAAACCATAGCTTTATGGGAATTTATAACACTTTTATTATAGACGTTACTAGTGAGCCCCCACCTTTATGAACATTGAACCCTGTGTAACGGAGGGGAGCTAGGGTCCTGGCGCACTCTATATAAGCCACCCCCTCCTCTGGGACAAGGGTACGCACTTTTGTGAACTCACACACACATATAATCCAGTCGACCGCCTCAGGGCACCGAGACGTAGTGCTATTACTTCCTCCGAGAAGGGCCTGAACTCGTAAAACTCGTGTGTACAACTACTCCATAGCTAGGATCTTCCCTCCTCATACCTACCCCCCATTCTACTGTTAGTCTTAGATCCACGACAGTTGGCGCCCATCGTGGGGCAGGTGTCTTAACGACTTGTTGGAGAAGTTGTGATTTTTCCGATCCCCTTCATCATGGTTCCAGGCGGAGGTTTGATTGAGGGCCACGACATCAGTCTCGGCGCTCTCGTGTTTGTCGCCGACGACTCCGCTTGGCTTCAGGAGGCCCCACTCAACGCCGACGCGCTCCCCGCCCGTGGGGCGACGCACTTTCGCGCATGCGTCCGCGGCGTCCTCCTGCGGCAACCGTCGACCCAGTACCAGTCGACTCCCTCAGCTTTCCCCCTCCCTGCGGCTCACGGGAGCAAACGCTCCGGTCGGTCCAGGCTTCAGCGGTGGATGAGGCATGCGGTGGCCCGCCAGTCGGCCACCCCTCAAGTCGCGATGATCGAGCCCGACGAAACTCTCTACGGCCTGTTCGATCTGTCGACTGGCTCCGTAGAGACCGCATCCGAGTGCGACAGCAGCGACCCAGCGGCTGAAGTTCCGATGGTCAATGGACCACGCAGCCCTCCTGGCTTCAACCGCGAAGACGGAGGTGACGGGAACGGCGATCCGTCGCGCGTTCACAAGGAGTACCGCCCCAAACCCCTCTCCTCGCAGTAGAGGGAGGAAATTTGCCGCCGGAACATGGATGCATTGCATAATCCTATAGTTGGAGAAACCCCTGAGGCCCAGGCCATGGAGAAACCTGGCTGAGCGCACTCGACTGGAGAACCTCCAGCGCGGACTCGACGATCGCGCTCGGCAGTGCGCTCCTGAATCCAGTCGATGCCAGCTTTTTCCTCCTCTGACACAGGTATACCGAACCCCGATCCAGAATCTAGCTGCTGCTGCCCGGATAGCATAGTCGATCCAACCCTCCCAGTCAGAAGCTGGTCGAGGTTTGGTGCAGATCCGAGCCTTGCTCCGGGCGGCGGAAGAGCAGAATACAGTTGTATCTCAGTCGCGGGATAGGATCCACAGCAGATCAGCGATGGCAGACACAGTTCAGTCGGCCCATAGCCCAAGATCGCCTCCGAGGCATGAGGGACGTGGGGATCGACTAGATTAGTACAGAAATCGAGAGCAATATGATCACCGAGTCGATCGTGATGATCGCCGCCGAGTGCCCACGCCTCCCCCGAGGAGCGGGTCATACGTGCCTCGGCAGCATGAAGACAGACGCCCTCACAGTGTTGGGCGAGGTATTCCAATTGACCCCAGGGAGCCAGGCTTTGATGCGAGATCTATTCTTGTGCAGGGCTTGGTCGATAGAAACAGAGCTCACCGAGAGGGCCATGATGGAGGTCCACAAACCAGCAACAGGGTGCATGTCTCTGGTCCAGAGTGCTTCAACAGAGCTATCAGAGCTGCGGTGATTCCCCCCAACTCCAGGTTGGCGTCTGGAGTTAGTAAGTTCACCGGAGAGTCCAAGCCTGACACTTGGCTTGAAGACTACCGAGTGGTTGTCCAGATTGGTGGCGGCAATGATGAAGTGGCCATGAAACACCTTCCTCTGATGTTGGAGGGCTCAGCTAGAGCATGGCTGAATCAGTTAGCGTTTGGCAGCATCTATACTTGGGAAGATCTCGCCCGAGTGTTTGTCAGAACATTCGACGGCACTTGCAAACGACCAGCAGGTTTGACAGAGTTACAGTGTTGTGTTTAGAAGTCGAATGAAACTTTGAGGGATTATATCCAGAGATGGATCACCTTACACCACACGGTAGAAGATGTGTCAGATCATCAGGCAATATGTGCCTTTAAGAAAGGCATCGGATATAGGGAGTTGAATATGAAATTCGGCCGAACAGGAAATATGACTCTGGCTCGGATGATGGAAATTGCCACCAAGTATGCCAATGGTGAAGAAGAAGAGCGACTCCGGAGAGGCAAGCAGAAAGCAGTCGCCCACGAAGCCGGAGGAGGAAACTCCAGTCGGAAACAGAAGTGCAAGGCCGAGCCAGTTGCTCCGGGTGAAGCCTTGGCTGTGGTTCAAGGAAAGTTCAAGGGGAAGCCCAAAGGGCCATGGAACCCCAAGAAAGTAAAATATCAAGATGGGAATGACGTGTTGGATTTGCCATGCCATATCCACACCAAAAAAGATGAATAAGGCAACTTCATTTACCCGAAGCACACCACTCGGCAGTGTCGTCTCCTAATCCAGCAGTTCCGAGAGAAACATCCCAAGGAGAAGGAGAAAGAAGCAGACAAGGCTGAGGATGAGGGTGAGGATGATGATGGTTATCCCCACGTGAATTCCACTCTGATGATTTTTGCTGATGTTGAGAGCAAAAGTCGATTGAAAGTTATCAACAGGGAAGTGAACATGGTCGCTCCGGCGACACCCAGTTACTTGAAGTGGTCACAGACTGCCATTACATTCAACCAGTCTGATCATCCAGCGCACATCGCCACCCCTGGGAGGCAAGCACTGGTGGTCGACCCGGTGGTCGAAGGCACTCGACTGACAAAGGTCCTGATGGACGGTGGCAGTGGTCTGAACATACTGTATGCAGAAACGTTGAAAGGAATGGGCATTCCGATGTCCAGACTCAGTGAAAGCCATATGAGTTTCCATGGGGTCATTCCAGGCAAGAAGGCTGCATCCCTCGATCAGATTGCACTCGACGTGGTTTTCAGTGATTCCAAAAATTACCAGAAAGAAAAGTTGACGTTTGAAGTTGTGGATTTCCAGAGTGCTTATCATGCAATTCTGGGCAGGCCAGCTTATGCACAATTTATGGCTCAACCATGTTACGTGTACCTCAAACTGAAGATGCCTGGTCCCAGAGGAGTGATCACTATCTCTGGTAATCGGAAGAAGGCAGAAGAGTGCTTCTGGAAGGGCTCAAAGATCGCTGATGCCCAGATGGTAGTGGTAGAATTGCAAGAATACCAGAAAAATGCAGATCCGAGTGACTTGCTGCGAGCCAAGAAGCCAGCCACCTATTCAGCATTCCAGTCGTCTGGTGAAACGAAGTCGATTCACATTCACCCGACAGATCCCAATGCTGCTCCGACTCACATTTCAACCTCACTCGACTCCAAATAGGAAGAAGTGCTCATCCAGTTCCTCCATGAGAACTGGGACATCTTTGCATGGAATCCTTCTGACATGCTGGGTGTTCCCAGGGGACTGGCTGAGCATCGTATGAGAGTTGACCCGAAGGTGAAACCAGTTAAAGAGCATCTTCGACGGTCCGCCGTCCAGAAAAGAAAGGCAATCGGTGAAGAGGTGGCTCGGCTTTTGGCAGCTGAGTTTATCTGAGAGATTTATCACTCCGAGTGGTTAGCCAAGGTTGTCATGGTCCCAAAGAAAGACGACTCACTTCGTATGTGTATTGATTTCAAGCATATCAATCGGGCCTTCCCGAAAGATCACTTCCCTCTCCCTCGCATCGATTAGATAGTCGACTCGACTGCAGGGTGCGAGCGTTTGTCCTTTTTGGACGCCTATTCCGGGTACCACCAGATCCGTCTGTACGGACTCGACGAAATAAAGACAGCTTTTATCACCCCGTTTCGGTGCTTCTGTTATGTCACAATGTCATTCGGTTTGAAGAACGCCGGAGCCACATTCATGAGGATGATTCAGAAGTGCCTGCTCACTCAGATCAATCGGAATGTGGAAGCATACATGGATGACATTGTAGTCAAGTCACATAAAGGTTCTGACCTACTGACTGACCTTGCTGAAACCTTTGCCAACCTCAGAAGGTATGATATCAAGATCAATCCATCAAAGTGCACGTTTGGAGTTCCAGGCGGAAAGTTACTCGGTTTTCTTGTTTCCGAACGAGGAATCGATGCTAACCCAGAGAAAGTAGGCGCTATACTCCGAATGAAGTGCCCTGTGCGTGTGCATGATGTCCAGAAGTTTACTGGTTGCTTGGCCGCCCTAAGTCGATTCATTTCTCGCCTCGGTCAAAACGCGCTGCCTCTTTACCGACTAATGAAGAAATCACACAAGTTCGAGTGGACCCCAGAAGCTGATGCAGCGATTGCAGAGCTAATAGCCCTGCTTTCCACCCAGCCGGTGCTTGCTGCTCCAATCAGCAAAGAGCCTCTACTGCTTTATATAGCAGCCACTGGACAAGTCGTCAGTACAGTACTTACGATCGAGTGGGAAGAAGAAGGAAAAGCTTATAAGGTTCAGCGCCCAGTTTATTATATTTCTGAAGTCCTGACCCCGTCAAAGCAAAGATATCCTCATTATCAGAAGCTCGTCTATGGGATTTACATGACCACGAAGAAAGTTGCACACTATTTCTCGGATCACTCTGTTACAGTCGTCAGCGACGCTCCATTGTCAGAGATTCTACACAATGGAGATGCAACTGGTCAAGTCGCCAAATGGGCGATTGAACTCCTTCCCTTGGATATCAAGTTTGAGGCAAAGAAAGCTATCAAGTCCCAAGCAATAGCAGATTTCCTCGCCGAGTGGATCAAACAGCAACTGCCGACTCAAGTTCACTCTGAGCACTGGACCATGCTCTTTGACGGATCCAAGATGCTGAACGGTTCCGGTGCTAGAGTAGTTCTGGTATCCCTCCGAGGAGACAAGCTCAGATATGTACTCTAGATTCAGTTTGATTCCTCCAACAATGAAGCGGAATATGAAGCACTCCTGTATGGGTTGCGCATGGCCATTTCACTCGGCGTCCGTCGCCTCATGGTCTATGGCGACTCAGATTTGGTAGTTAATCAAGTGATGAAGGAGTGGGACGTCAGAAGCCCAGCCATGACTGGTTACTGCAACGTGGTGAGAAAGCTTGAGAAGAAGTTTGAGGGGTTAGAACTCCACCACATACCCCGACTGAAAAATCAAGCAGCCGACGATTTGGCAAAGATAGGTTCCAAGAGAGAAGCCATTCCCAGCAATGTATTTTTGGAGCATATCCACTCGCCGACAGTTCAGCAAGATCCTTTTACTGAAGAGCCCCCGCAACCTAAGAGCGCCACAGATCCGACTGATGTCGAGGTCCCAGCCGTGGTTGACCTGATCATGGAGGTTCTGGCCATTACTCCCGACTGGACGGTGCCCTACATTGTGTACATCCTCAGGAAAGAACTCCTGGAGGATGAAGAAGAGGCTCGATAGATCGTCCATCGATCCAAGGCCTTTACTGTGATAAGAGGGCAGCTGTTCAGGGAAAGTGTGACTGGAGTCGGTCAGAAATGCATAACACCAGAAGAAGGTCGAATGATCCTCAATGACATCCACTCGGGGACCTATGGTCATCATGCGTCCTCTCGGGCCATCGTGGCTAAAGCATACCGAGCTGGATTCTATTGGCCACGAGCAAATGAGATGGCGAAAGATATAGTCGACAGATGTGAAAGCTGCCAATTTTACTCCGACATGTCTCACAAGCCGGCGTCAGCCCTGAAGACCATCCCCCTCATCTGGCCCTTTGCTGTTTGGGGTCTGGATATGGTTGGACCACTAAGAACTGCCAGGAGCGGCTTCACTCATGTGCTCATTGCAGTCGACAAGTTTACCAAATGGATTGAAGCTAAACCTATCAAGAACCTTGATGCAAGCACCGCTGTCAGTTTTGTCAGAGAATTGACATTCAGATATGGAGTCCCACACAGCATCATCACGGACAACAGGTCGAACTTCGATTCTGATGAGTTCAGAGCTTTCTGCGCCTCCCAGGGCACTCGAGTCAATTATACTTCGGTCGCTCAACCGCAGTCGAACGGACAAGCAGAAAGAGCCAATGGCCTAATTCTCAAAGGACAGAAACCCCGACTGATGCGTGATCTCAAACACGCAACAGGCGCTTGGGTTGATGAACTTCCGTCGGTTCTGTGGGGCTTGAGGACAACCCCTAATCGGTCGACCGGACGAACCCCCTTTCTTCTTGGTTTACGGGGCCGAAGTTGTTCTGCCAAGTGACCAGCTCCACAACGAAACCCCGATTCGAGCTCTTCTCCGAAGAGGAAGCAGAACAGGCCTGACAAGATTCAGTCGATCTCTTGGAAGAGGAAAGAGAGATGGCCTTGATCCGGTCGACCATCTATCAGCAAGACTTGCGTCGATTCCATGCCAGAAATGTGAGGGGTCGAGCCTTTCAGAAACTCCTATAGTTGGAGAAACCTGGCTGAGCGCACTCGACTGGAGAACCTCCAGCGCGCACTCGACGATCGCGCTCGACAGCGTGCTCCCGAATCCAGTCGATGCCAGCTTTTTCCTCCTCTGACACAGGTATACCGAACCCCGATCCAGAATCTAGCTGCTGCTGCCCGGATAGCGGAGTCGATCCAACCCTCCCAGTCAGAAGCTGGTCGAGGTTTGGTGCAGATCCAAGCCTTGCTCCGGGCGGCGGGAGAGCAGAATACAGTTGTATCTCAGTCGTGGGATAAGATCCACAGCAGATCCGTGATGGTAGACACAGTTCAGTCGGCCCATAGCCCAAGATCGCCTCCGAGGCGCGAGGGACGTGGGAATCAACGAGATTAGTACAAAAATCGAGAGCAGTATGATCACCGAGTCGATTGTGATGATCGCCGCCGAGTGCCCACGCCTCCCCCGAGGAGCGGGTCATACGTGCCTCAGCAGCATGAAGACAGATGCCCTCACAGTGTTGGGAGAGGTATTCCAATTGACCCCAGGGAGCCAGGCTTTGATGCGAGATCTATTCTCGTGCAGGGCTTGGTCGACAGAAACAGAGCTCACCGAGAGGGCCATGATGGAGGTCCGCAAACCAGCAACAGGGTGCATGTCTCTGGTCCAGAGTGCTTCAACAGAGCTATCAGAGCCGCGGTGATTCCCCCCAACTTTAGGTTGGCGTCTGGAGTTAGTAAGTTCACCGGAGAGTCCAAGCCTGACACTTGGCTTGAAGACTACCGAGTGGTTGTCCAGATTGGTGGAGGCAATGATGAAGTGGCCATGAAACACCTTCCTCTGATGTTGGAGCGCTCATCTAGAGCATGGCTGAATCAGTTAGCGCCTGGCAGCATCTATACTTGGGAAGATCTCGCCCGAGTGTCTGTAAGAACATTCGAGGGCACTTGCAAACGACCGGCAGGTTTGACAGAGTTACAGTGTTGTGTTTAGAAGCCGAATGAAACTTTGAGGGATTATATCCAGAGATGGATCACCTTACACCACACGGTAGAAGATGTGTCAGATCATCAGGCAATATGTGCCTTTAAGAAAGGCATCGGGTATAGGGAGTTGAATATGAAATTCGGCCGAATAGGAAACTCAATGTTTACCCAGGTTCGGGCCCTCTCGATGGAGGTAAAGCCCTACGTCCTACTAGATTAATATTAATGAGTATGGGGGTTACAAGAGTTGATCTACCACGAGATCGTAGTGGCTAAAACCCTAGAAGTCTAGTCTATCTGATTATGATTGATTCTACGGACTAAAACCCTCCGGTTTATATAGACACTGGAGGAGACTAAGGTTAAACAAAGTCGGTTACAGATAAAGGAATCTTCATATCCGAATGCCAAGCTTGCCATCCACGCCAAGGAGAGTCCCATCCGGACACTAGTGAAAGTCTTCGGTCTTATATCTTCATAGCCCATCAGTCCATCCCAGGCCCAACTGGCCGGACGCCCGAGAACCCCTTAGTCCAGGAGTCCCTTAGTAGCCCCTGAACCAAGCTTCAATGACGAGGTGTCCGGCGCAGATTGTCTTCGGCATTGCAAGGCGGGTTCCTCCTCCGAAAACTCCAAAATAGCCTTCGAACACAAAGACCGTGTCCGGATCTACAAAACAAGTACCATATCGTTCCTGCTGACAATCTTTTTGTAATGTGACATCACGTTCCTACCCGGTTATTATTTCGAACCATTTTTTGGCCTGTTGCTCCATGTTCTGAGACACGGTTTTATTGGCACATTTTGTTGAAGCAGAGATCGTGTCCCCTTATCGCGGGATTCTCATCGATACGGGCATGGGTATCCCAATCGTTATGTTGGCATGATTCCTTAGGAATAGGCAGGTTTTAAGGCCTAGGAGGAGACGTTCGATATTCATCGTCTTCATAAAGGGGCTACGACCCGGCTTTCTCCTTTACGCTAACCCTTTCCTCAACCTCTACAACCTCGAGTTCCAACACCCAAGGTTCAATCTAAGTGCTTCAAGGTTCCCAGTCATGTCCATACCTAGACTTCAAGGCCGGTGGGTGGCTTCCTCTATCACAGAGGAGGATATTGCGAAGCTCCGGGCGGCGAGGTACCTAACCGCGGAAATCCCCCACAGGCTTCCTGCTTAAGGGCAGGTTATTCCTACCCCCAGATCCGACGAGAGAGTTGTATTCATCTCCCACTTCCTCTGAGGGCTAGGGTTCTCTCTTCACCCCTTTGGTCGGGGGCTCATGTTCTATTACGGGCTAGATTTTCATGATCTGGCCCAAGACTTTTATCTTCTCACGTCAGTGTTCATCGTCATGTGCGAGGCCTTTCTCTGTATTCCCCCACACTTCGGCTTATGGCTCAAGACCTTTAATGTGAAGCCGAAGGTGATCGAGGGGAAACAAGCGAAGTGTGGTGGCGCCGCGGTGAGCAAGCTCACCAACGCTCTTTGGCTAAAGGGATCCTTCGCGGAATCTTCTAACTTATGGCAGCGGGAGTGCTTTTACATCACTGTACCCCGTGGTACCAAGTGTGCAGCTACACCTGTGTTCCGATCTGGCCCTCCAATTCAAATTGCTTCAAAGATCAACAAGGGGCTGGACTGGAGATCAATCAACTAAGTGTAGACTTTACAGAGCCGCATTCGGAGTCTCCTTGAGAAGGACACCAGTCTCATCGACGTGATTAAAGTAATGTTAGTCCGTCGGGTCCTCCCGTGCCAGCGACGGCCCCTCCGTATGTGGGAGTTTAATCCGGAAGGACCACGAACCCTTCAGCACTTCTTCGGCATGACGCACAGAGGAATGTGGAAGTTATTTTTCGGGACACGAAAATAGTGGCTGAACACCGCCGAGGACATTGGCCTTGACTGCAATCATCCGGATACCTCGGTAAGCACTGCACTCCTAGACGCAGCATAATTAAATATCCCGTAATAAGATACTAAGAAGACCATCTTTTTCTAGGGCTGGACAAAGAAGGCGGAGCGAATTAGGTGTTCGGCCCCTCTTCCCGAAGATTTAGCTAGTCTTGTGTTAACAAGGATGCTGGTTCCGGCACCATTCCAGGTGCCGGTGAAAGAGGACAATGAGGAGAGCAGGAAGGCCAAAGGTGGCGTCCATTCTGAAGGTACACCAATCACTGTGTCCGGAGAGGTTAAGGTCCCTCTTCCAAGGATAAAAGAGAAGGAGAAGCTGACATCCTTCCTCCTCATGGTAAGAAAAGGGCCGCCCCCAAAGGTCGGGGGGTAAAGGCTCCTAAGCGGGGTAAGACGCTCCTATCAAGCGGTTCGGGTTCGGAAGACGACATTGTCGCGCAGTTCCTCCGTAAGGATGAGCCTTTAGCCTAATTGTAAGTGAACAAGGGTGTTTTAAACATGTCCCGTTACTTTTCCTATTCACAAGGATAACATCTAGAATACATGTTCTGTAGTCCGGTACGCAGTCTTCCTCAACAATCCTCTTCAGGGGATCTTCTTCCGAAGATGATGGAAAGCGACATGCCTCCACAGGATTCCTCGCCCAATAGGGCGGACGACTTCGAGGTGTCGTCCCGGAGGATCTCCCCCATCAACAAGTGGTGCAGAGGATAATGAAGACAACGCCCCAAGGTGAAACATCGGTCACCCAGGGTCCGGGGTGTGTGGAGACAAACAATAAAGGCCCCGGACTATCCGGCTTACAGCCGGAGACGGCTCTAGGGTTGGACGAACATATCCCTTCAAAGGGGGTCCGGACTCCCACAGCTGCTTCCCGGGATCCAGAGGCGCCGGATACACTGATGGATATGTTGCGGTATTCGATCATCTCGGAGGAACATCGTCCCCTGATGGGTACGGTGGTTGAGAGGATTATGTCCACGAAAATTGGATTGACTGAAGCTTTCAAGGGCCTGCTAAGAGGCTTTGAGGTACGTAATGTAATATTTTTGATTGTGCTCTATACGCAAAATGTACATGTGTATAGATAGTAGCCCTTGAGACTCAGGTTGGCGTCCAAAAGGAGGCAATCAGACGATCGAAAAATACATGCCCAGGAAATAATCTGATTAATTGGAACACAGGTTGTTACGTCCACGACAACTATGTACGCTATAGAGGTTGCAGGTCTGGAGCAAAAACTTGATGCGGCGAATGACAACTTCGTGCTTATTGACAGGCGGCTCGACGAAGCGCAAGGTATGTTTTGAGGTAGTAAGTGTATGTATGTATGTATGTATGTATGTATGTATAATAACATGAGTATGAAGCTAAGTATTATATACTAAGACATACATAACTGCAGATAGTGCTGTCGTGGTGGAGGCCCTTCGGGCTGAACTTGCCCCAGCCAAGGAGCAATCCCGGATGAGTAATGTGGCTGCCCAGAAGGTAACTGATGTGTTAAAAGCCGAACAGGCTGCTCGGCGCCAGTGCGAGGAGAGAATGTCTACCATGGTGCGCGAGCTAAAGAAACTGTTGTCCGGTGCGAGTTCCTGGAGAGGGATAACAAAGCCAAAACGGCCAATCTCGACAATGCCTTACCAGAGGCAAGGGAAGCACGATCTGAGTCTAGGGCGGCTCGGGAGGAGATCCAGCAAGCTGGGGAGATAGCGGTCGGTAAGCCTTTCTTATTGCAGACTAAATTCGGCGATCCGAAATATGCCCCTCTTAATCAAATGTGGAGCTCTCTAGACGCATTCTTGGACTTGCCGAAGAGCGCTTCCGATGCAGCGCAGTTTTACCAAGCGGAGGAGGGGTATGCAACGGAGAAACTTTTCTAGACACAATTCGGCACGCCAAAGCGCCCGCTGTTGCTGAACGAACAGATGGCCCAATGGGCCGAGCTCCACAAGATATCCGGTTCTGCCATGAAGGAGATCGTGGTCTGGCTGTGGCCGACTGAACCAAATCCTAATAGCTATTTCGGTTTGGTGTAGCGGCTTATGGATGTGGTGCCGCGTATCGACGCCGTGAAGCGATCGGCGTGCATTGAAGGTGCACGGATGGCCTTTGCTCGTGTCAAGACGTATTGGGCGAAGATGTAGGCCACTGATATTGCAGCGAAGAGTCCGCCTGGGGGCAAGGACAAACACACGCCAGAGTATTATTTTGAAGATGTCCTAGAGGGCGCCCGCTTAATAGAGGTTCAGTGCTCAAAGGATATAGTCTTCGAGTGAATGTGCCGAATTGTAAAAAACAATATGGTGATACTTTAAGGCAATGTCTAAAAATTTTGGCTCCTCCTGTGCGGCCGTTTTTGTATAATCTGAAAGTTTTCCAGTCGTCGGCTCCAGCCCCCTCGCATAAAATGCGGGGGTGTTCGGAAAAGCACTTGATCACTCTTGACCCAACGTCTTGGTCCGTGAAGGAGGTGTCAATGCGGTGAACTAGGCAATCGGACTATAGGGCTTTAATACTTTCACTTAGCCATAGGATTTTGATGGTGGGTCTACGATATAGCCCCTGATATGTATGCGGTTATCCGAATACGATGCGTTACATAGTTGACCGTAAGAACGGTCCTTCATGAATACGGAAGGAAACGCAAAATATTCTGATAAGTCATCGAGTGGTTGACCAGCTCTCGCCGCATCATGACAGTCAGTTTTCGGCTTTCTCTACTGAGGTGCTCATCTGTATAAACTAGGACACAATCGCAGTAGTTCTCCCTTTACTACCTAGCCGATAGAGCAGAATGTAAGGTAGTAAGCACAGGAGCCGGGCAACCCAACTATTGACCAAAGACATGATTCGGAGCTGATGCATATAAGGCTGAATTCATGACGCTGAAGTGTGCTATAGAGCTGTTCAGACTTGCCGGCAATTTATTTGTTCCCATATTGAGCCCCTGGCAATCTGTGCCGAGGTGCACGTGTGAAACAATCGAAGAAGCAAGATTCAGTTCTCTTTTGTTTTAAAAAAGGGTGAATACTAAATATGGATTATGTTCACTAGGACCTGATTAATACGTCAATTGCCAATTTACAGATAATAACGCCATGCCGGTGGTCGAAGGCTGAGGGAGAAGGCACTTTACAGGCTCTAAATAGAGAGTACGGTCTACTAAGAATTACTTGGACCTCCTGTCGCACGTCTGCGCCACCTTGCCTCGATGAAAGGAGTCCTTGACAGGAATAGCCTTTGGGTAGGTGAATGGGGCCGAACTCCGAAAGAGTCCGTGAGATGACCCGTCTTTGTGCCACCTGTGGTAAAAGGTAAAAAATGATTAGAAAAGAAAAGAAAAGAAAAGAAAAGCAGCATATGAGAGAGCTTGTAGGCCTGTCCATATTGTGCCTTTGCCAATGACTAGGGTATTCTAAGTACGTCATTGTGTACGCGCGGTACGAACTTTGCGGGTATATGAGGCGAACGACGGAGGCCGAACTGCTAATCCAGCTCTGAGATTGATCGGCCCCATTTAATAGAGGTTGGATGCTTAATGGCCGATGAGATATGCGGCTTGATGAGGCCGCTTGGTACTTCGACTGTGGTGGCCTTAGTATGACTCTCCGTACAGAGGGAGTGTTTCATAATTCCATTTATTGTCATGCGGGCGTAGAGCGGGATCGCATTAAAACGAGCAAAAGCGGCACGCCCCAGAAGTGCATGGTAGCTACTGCGGAATGGGACAATATCAAAGGTCAAGCGTTCGCTTCGGAAGTTGTTCGGCGAAACGAAAATGACTTCCAGTGTGATGGAGCCCCTAGAGTGAGCTTCTACGCCGAATACTGCTCCCTTGATGGTAGCTGTGGTGGGCTTGATTCTTGAAGGATTGATGCCCATTTTGCGGACAGTGTCTTGGTAGAGTAGATTAAGGCTACTGTTGGCGTCCATAAGGACTTTTGTGAGATGGAACCCATCGATAATTGGATCGATGATCAGAGCCGCCGAACCTTCAGGACGGATATGGAGAAATTTTGGGGGAAAACGGCTCTATGGTGTATGTGTCCCGTAGTGTGTGCTTGCACTCCCCTGTAGGGGTGTACGTCGCATATACCATATGTACGGTTTTTACTTCGGGTGGAAATTGTTTCTGACCCCCGGTATTTGGCTGGCGAGTCTCTTCGTCATCGCTTTCACTGGGCAGCTCCTTCCCCTTGTGTTTGGCATTAAGCTTGCCAGGTTGTTTGAAGACCGAACAACTTTTGTTGGTGTGAGTAGCTGGTTTATCGGGGGTGCCATGAATCTGGTAGGGCCGATCTAGTATTTTGTCTAGATTGGATGATCCGTCTCTATGTGCCTTGAATGGCTTTTTCTGTTGACCGGGTTTGGAGCCGCTGAATCCGGTGTTGACTGACGTGTCTTGCGTTCCTTCGCTATGATTGCGATGTTTGTGTTTATTGTGTCGTGGCTTGCCATTGCCGTCTCGGACTTCCGAAGTGCCTGGATCGCTGGTGCCAATGCTTCTACGAGCGAGCCAGCTCTCTTCTCCCGCGCAAAAGCGGGTCATTAGAGAGGTAAGGGCTGCCATGGACTTTGGTTTTTCTTGACCGAGGTGGCGGGTGAGCCACTCATCCCGGACGCTGTGTTTGAAGGCCGTGAGGGCTTCGGCGTCCGGAAAATCGACAATTTGGTTCTTTTTAATTAGGAATCTAGTCCAGAGCTTCTTGGCTGACTCTCCGGACTACTGGATGATGTGACTTAAGTCATCGGCATCTGGTGGCCGGACATATGTACCTTGGAAGTTATCACAAAAGGCGTCTTCCAGGTCTTCCCAGTTGCCAACGGAGTTCTCTGGAAGGCTGTTGAGCCAGTGCCGCGCTGGTCCCTTTAGTTTTAATGGGAGGTATTTGATGGCGTGGAGATCATCACCGCGGGCCATGTGGATATGGAGAAGAAAATCTTCAATCCATACAGCGGGATCAGTTGTTCCATCGTATGATTCAATATTCATGGGTTTAAACCCCTCTAGGAATTTGTGCGCCATTACTTCATCAGTGAAGCAAAGAGGGTGTGCGGCGCCTCTATATCGGGCCACATCATGATGTAGCTCAGATGGAGTTCGTCTGCGGCATTCGGCCTGCACGTGATTAAGTTTGTCACGTCCAAATAGATAGCCCCGCAATCAGTAGATCCATCTGGTATGTCTTGCTCTACTGTCCAGGTTCTGCCGAAGGTCATATGTATATGCCCGAGCTGTTTTATCCCTATTTTTATAGCGAGGTAGTACGGGCTGGTGCTCGACTTGGGTTGTCACTTTGTCTCGACAATGTGGTGGTCGGTCGGCCGGATTGTGTGTTGATGGCACGGGCTCCAACGCCTCGTCGTCGAATTGAGGTAGTCATCTGCGCTTCGGGTAACTTTTGGGTGGTCGCTCGCGGCCATATTCCTTGGTTGCCAGGACGTTAGTCCATTTATCATTGAGCAAATCCGGGTTAGCTTGAAGCTATTGCTGTTTCTTTTCAGGTTCCTTGCGGTGGCTATTAGCCGGCGCTTAAAGCGCTCCTGCTCGAGAGGTTCCTCAGGCACGATAAAATCCTCGTCGCCGAGGCTCACCTCATCCTCGGAGAGTGGAAGATAATTACTGTCCTTCGAGTCTTCATGCATGGCCTGTCCGTCGGGGCTGACGCACCCATCTTCCCTTGGTCCTGTCCGTAAATTGGCTCAATGGGGTCTTCATTATCTTCGGCATCATCTATAGTATTATTTTCTCCTGTGCCGGTATTGTTGTCTTTCTCACGGTGTGACTTAGAATGGCGCCGCTGTCGGCGGCACTTTGGTTGTGTCTCAGGAGGTTTATCTTCCACTGGGTCTTCTTTGTCATCGCCGTTGATTTCTTCGGGTGTGTCCACCATGTACACATCGTAAGAGGAGGTGGCCATCCAACGCCCGGTAAATGGCGGGTTTCGGGCCTGCTCCTTTTCGGCATTGTCGTCCATACCGTCGATGTCTCCGGAGTCGTAGTCGAGCATGTCGGTAGGATCTTCGACAGTGGCTATTAAGTGGGGGTGGGTGGGGCGCGAAATTCCCTATCATCAGCCCCCCGTTCAAACCGGATATAATTCAGCTGTGAGTCCCCTGCTAAAGAGAGGGTTTTTAATGAGTTTAGCACATTGCCTAAAGGTGGGTGCCGGAAGATGTCTGCGCAACTAAATTCGACGGGCGGCGCCTGGAAAGGCTCATCGGACGCGGATGCACGAAGTTCAGAACCAATGACCGGAGATGAGCCCGGGGGTCCGGTGACGCCGACCTCGCTCGAAGTTGGGTCTGTGTGCGGCTCCAACGCCGCTGAGTCTGCGGCTTCTGTAGCAGGGTTGAGCTTCCCGTTTTCGGATGGCGCAAGTTGCTCTGAATCCGGGGCCGGAGCGCTTACAAGTGCAATTTCCTATGTATGGTCCGATGACAGATTTAGGTCATGTTCATCGTGGGGGTAGGGAGCAGCTGCCATGGGCTCAAATCCGTCGAAGATCAAGTCTCCGCGGATATCAGCGATGTAGTTGAAGCTTCCAAACCTGACCTGATGGCCAGGGGCATAGCTGTCGATCTGCTCTAGATGTCCAAATGAGTGGGCCCTCAATGCGAAGTCGCCGAACACGAAGATCTGGCCAGGGAGAAAGACATCCCTCCTGGCAGCGTTGTTGTAGATGATGGATGGGGCCATCGAACCTTCTGACGGTCGCACGGCGGAACTCTCAATGAAAACACCAATGTTGGTGTCAAAACCGGCGGATCTGGTTAGGGGGCCCCGAACTGAGCGTCTGAGGTTGATGGTAAAAGGAGACAGGGAACTCAATGTTTACCCAGGTTCGGGCCCTCTCGATGGAGGTAAAATCCTATGTCAGCATGGGGGTTACAAGAGTTGATCTACCACGAGATCGTAATGGCTAAAACCCTAGAAGTCTAGCCTATCTGATTATGATTGATTCTACAGACTAAAACCCTCCGGTTTATATAGACACCAGAGGAGACTAGGGTTATACAAAGTCGGTTACGGAGAAAGGAATCTTCATATCCGAACGCCAAGCTTGCCATCCACGCCAAGGAGAGTCCCATCCGGACACGAGTGAAAGTCTTCGGTCATAGATCTTCATAGCCCATCAGTACGGCCCACGTCCAACAGGCCGGACGATCGAGGACCCCTTAGTCCAGGACTCCCTTAGCTGGCTCCCGGGGAGAGGAGATTCCTATGCAAGCCTCACCTCGTGAGGAACAGATGACGTAAGCCATGACGACCAAGGCCAAGCGGGCACCAGCGGGCGCAGGATAGCAGTTTCCTCTTTGGTTCTAAGTAGGCAAGCGCAGGCGCAGAGTCCCAAGGAATCATCCAAAGGTTTCCATTCCCATGCAACCAGACCAAGACCGCCAGGACGGCAGGGTGGAGGTCATCACCGAGCGCAAGACGGTGTCACAACCTGAAGCTTTGCAGGCGAAGACTACTTTTGTCAGGATAAGATGTACCAGCTGTCTCCCTTTGAATTTGCTGTTGTGGGATCCCTTCCCGCCTTCATTTGGGAAGAGGACCAAGCCCACTATAAATAGGGCAGCACCGCCACCGTAGAGAGGGCTTGGATCCAATTCACCCCCACCAGCTCACCAGCTCAAGAGCACACCTCATGAGGTTGTTCTTCCACTGTACCAGTTCATCCTCTGCCCATCTCAAGGCCAGTCCACCACAAAGCAGGAGTAGGGTTTTACACCGCAAGGTGGCTCGAACCTGGGTAAACTACTGTGTTCCATTTCCTTCCTCTTCATCGAGCTAGGCCGTGAGATTGGCGAGTAGGTAGACTGGGGAGGTTGAGTTCTTCTCACGCACCCCAGAGTTCAAATCGATCTAGGGTCTGCGAAGCCCGAAATCCGACAACATAATTGTGTGGAATAAAAAATATAAAATATGACAAGAAAAATAAGATAACTATTGGGTTGCCTCCCAACAGACGATATTGTTTTATGCTCCTAGCTAGGCATAATGCATACTTTCAACTATTGTCATCTTTAGTTTCCTAGTACTTTTGATCAAGTCATCCAAGACTTTCCTCATTAGTTCTCTACTCTCATGTTCTTCTTTCCTAGTGGGACAACTTAAATATTTAAAGGGATTTTCCTCGGTAATTTTAACGTTCATTGCTTCAAAATCCAAATCATCACCATAAACATCTTCATACAAAACATGTATTTCATCATCAATATGATCTCTAGCCATATTTTCAAACCAATCATCACTAAATCATTCATCAATCCCCTTAGTTATCCACTCGAATTTATCACAAGTATGGTGGTACAAAGTTTTAATAATTTTAGCATAAGGGACTCTTCTTCGAAGATATTCACCATACGCAAAAAAATCTTTGGATTCCAACCTATGTATAGTGTATTTGTCATGAAGAACTTAATCTATATGGGTTATAAAATGAAAATATGTTCCTAGCCTCCCGAATAATATAGTCAAATTCATTCATAAGGATAATAGTTGCAATCTTTTTAATTTTAGGATCATGGATCTTGGGAAGTTCATAGAATATCTTTAGTAAAGCAGGATGAATTGCAAAAAAATACTTTCTAACTTAACCACAAGAATAGCAATAGCATCCACATAGAAATTTGTTTTATCAAGAATAGATCCTTTAATTATTGGAATGACTCCCATGCAATTAAAGAACTCCTAAGTAATGTTCTTCCCAATAATATTCCCGCTACCCACATGATATATTTTAGTTTTCCAATTTGTGGGAGATTCGTTTCCAGAGGATCGTGATTAATATCAAAAAATTAGGTTTCTCTTCAAGATACTCACCAGCACTACCTTCACTAGTGCTTTCAATAATATCTTTCTCAAATTCAGACATGGTAGCAACTTTAAGCAAGCAAACAAGCAAAGGAAACTATTTTTTGTGTTTTTGTAAAAAAATAGAAGGGGGAAGATGAAAACGAGAGGAAAAGGCAAATAAAAAGGAAAATAAAATTAAGAGCAAGTAGATGATAGTTTGTGCAGATGTACTTAATAGGTTTTGATGATGTCTTCCTGGCAATGGCGCCAGAAATTCTTCCTGCTACTTCTGAGCTGCGTTGGGATTTCCCTAAAGAACATAGGATAAAGCAGTACAGTAGATATAAGTATTATTTCCCTTAGTTAAGAATCAAGGTTATAAATCCAGTAGGAGAACCACACAGAACCTCGTTAGCAGCACTTGCACACATTAAAGCGAATACTTGCACCCAACGCAAATAAGGGGGTTGTCAATCCCCTAAGTGGTTACTTGCAAGGATTAAATCTCATAGTGATGGGTAATAAGATAGATTGCAAAAAAATTACAGCAAGGTACTTTTGTGTTTTTATATATGATAAAAGTAGACCCACTGGCCATAGTTTTCACTAGAGGCTTCTCTCTCGAGCACATAACATACGGTGGGTGGACAAATTATTGTTGAGCAATTGATAGAAAAGCGCATAGTTATGAAGATATTCAAGGCAATGATCATGTATATAGGCATCACGTCTGAGACAAGTAGACTGACTCCTGTCTGCATCTACTACTATTACTCCACCCATCGATCGATATCCAACATGCATCTAGGGTATTAAGTATAAAACAGAGTAACGCCTTAAGCAAGATGACATGATGTAGACAAACTAAACCCAATCAATATGAATGAACCACGTAGTTTTATCCTTAATGGCAACAATATAAATACGTTTCTTTTCCCTTTATATCACTGGCATATAGAGCACCACAAGATTGAAACCATTACAAAGCACCTCTCCCATTACACGATAAATCAATCTAGTTGGCCAAACCAAATGGATAGACCAAAGAGAAATACATGGCCATAACAATCGTGCATAATAAAGTTCAGAAAAGACTCAATTAATATTCATGAATAATCTGATCATAAACCCACAATTCATCGGATCCCAACAAACACACCACAAAAGAAGATTACATTGGATAGAACTCCAAGAACATCGACGAGAACATTGTATTGAAGATCAATGCAAGAGAAGAAGCTTTCTAGCTACTAGCTATGGACCCATAGGTCTATGGTGAACTACTCACGCATCATCGGAGGGTAGTAAGGATGATGTAGAAGCCCTCCGTGATTGATTCCCCCTCCGGTTGATTACCAAAAAAGGCCTCCAGATGGGATCACGGAAGAACCAAAACTTGTGGCGGGGAAAAATTATTTGGGGGGGATCCTTATCATTTTCTCGATTTTAGAGAATTTATAGAGGTGGAATTACGTCAGATGGAGCCACGAGGGGCCCACAAGGCATCAGGGCACGCCTACCCCTCTGTGTGCACCGTCTTGCCTTGCCGTCTCCTCACTTCTCATCTGGTCTTGTCGTAAAGCTTCTAGGGTCTCTTTTGTCCGGAAAAATTGTCAAAAAGTTTCATAGTGTTTGGAATCTGTTTGGCACTGATTTCCTGGAAAACAAAAAACAAGCAGAAAACAACAACTAACACTTGGGTTAATAGGTTACTCCCCAAAAATGAAATAAAACACCACAAAAACTTATATAAAACATCCAAGATTGATACTATAATAGCATGGAACAATCAAAAAAATATAGATACATCGGAGACGTATCAAGGATCCATATGTCTTTATTTTCCGTTTTTGTGTGATAACATGATTATTGCAAGCAAACAAGCAAAATAAAATATCTTTGTGTTTTCGGATTTTTTAGAGAAGTGAAGGGAGATGAAAAAGATAAGGCAAATAAAAGCAATAAAAAGTAGAGCAAGTAATTGATAATTTGTATGAAGGAACATGTAGGTATTTGAGATGTCTCTCCAACAATGGCGCCAAAAATTCTTTCTGCTACTTGTTAGCTATGTTGGATTTTTCCCCAAAGAGAAAGGGTGAAGCAATATAGTAGCTGATAATTATTTCCCTTGGTGAGAACTAAGGTTATCGAACCAATAGGATAATCACGCAAATACTAGTGAATAGTACCTGCACACACAAAAGAAAATACTTGCACCCAACGTGGGAAAGAGGGTTACCAATCCCCTTGAACTCGTTACTTACAAGGATCAAATCTGGTAGTGGTAGATATATAAATTGCATGGTAAAACAAAAGATAATAAATTGCAACAAGGTATTTTTGGTTTTTGTAATGTGATAAAAGTAGACCCGGGGGCCATAATTTTCACTAGAGGCTTCTCTCTCGAATAAATAGCATACGCTGGTGTCGGTGCAACAAACCCTGGGTATGTTGCCCAGACCGTGTAGAGGCCTAAGAGCAAGGTTGCAACATCCAAGACCAGACCAAGCAGAAGAGATTAGCTCTTTGAAGAATCAGAGTGCGGATCAAGAAGACCAAGTCAAGCCAAAGGAGCAAGATACCACCAAGGGAAAACCTCCCTTGCCTGGCAGGCGAGCCTGGCAAGATCAAGGTTGCCCCGAAGACAGGCCTCAAGACTGTCCCGGCAGGCCTGCCGGGCCCTATGAAGGCAAACTACCCCGCCAAGGCTTCACCGCTCCACCTCACAGTGATGCAAATCATCGATCGGTGAGGTGTCAAGCCCCCAAGTGAATAAGTGGTTGTTTCTTGCCACATGGCAGCCACTTCCTATGGAAATCACCTCCAAATGACACCCGTCCTAAGACGTGTCATGCAGTAAGGAGAGAAGGTGGCCGAACTCCCAGGCGAGGCTTGCCGGGCACGCCATGATGTGACACTAAGCGGCGCATTTAATGCACTCTGCCCTATCTGCAAAGTTAGGCATGATAGCATTGTTTTCTATCTAATAAGTACACAATGACTGATTTGCCATTGTGGTGACCCCTTGATCTATAAAAGGAGGCCCTTGGCAACCATAGAAAGGATTCGGACCCTTGTACACTCATACGCGCGTAGCTACCCTCGCCCCGAGGTAACCCTGTCGGGCTAGAGCGTCTTGTTTCCACCACAATCCACCAAAGCAGGAGTAGGATTTTATGCCTCACGGCGGCCCAAACCTGGGTAAAACTGCCTATGTGATCTCTGTCGTGCTGCCCGACGTTCTCTGCTCTTTGTGCAATGTGCTCATCCCCTTACCGAACAACAAGGGGCTCATGGCCCCATAGGTGGCCATGGTTTCCCACGACATCTTTGGCATGCGAGGTAGGGGGTAGCCCTTGCGCAAACCCGAGAAGCGTACACAGCGCGTCATCTTCATCGTCATTCTCTTCATCGATGGCTCCATCATCCATGAGGCCCAAGAAGAAGCCTGGTGTCGTCGTCCAGCCGTCCACCTCGAAGGCCCCATCACACGCGGTCGCCGACATCGCAGGGACTACGGGGACGCACGGGGATGTGGGCGCTGCAGGGGACGTGGTCGGCGTAGGCGTCGTCGTCACTACCTCCCCTGCGGCCAAAACAGGAGCAGGAGGCACCAGAGAAGAACAGATCAACCCTCATTCAGGATTTGGAAGAAACGTTTGCTAATCTGTGCAAGATTAACTTGAAGCTAAACCCAAAGAAGTGTGTGTTTGGCGTTCCTTCCAGCAAGCTACTTGGCTTCTTTGTGTCCCATCGGGGGATAGAGGCCAACTGCGACAAGATCAAGGCTATCGAGCAGAATCCAAGAACCCAAGACAGTTAAAGACATGAGGCGTTTGACTGGATGTGTTGTCGCGCTTAGCAGATCCATTTCCAAATCTGTCGAGTCCACCTTGCCGTTCTTCAAAATCTTGAAGAAGGCAGGACCTGTGGAGTGGGCCCCGGAGGCAGACGCCGCGCTATAAGATTTGAAGACCTACCTTTCCTCTATGCCCACTTTGGTCGCTCCCAAACCACAAGAGTTGTTGCTGCTATATTTAGCAGCAACTAATCAAGTGGTTAGTGCGGCACTGGTGGCAGAGCGAGAAGTGGCTGAAGCGGCAGCCACAGCCATTGTCCACTCTGGGAGGAAAGTGGACATGTCCTGTCAGGACCCCAATTCCAAGTCACATCGATCTAGCTGGTAACACCTCATATCACTTTGTGGCCTCACGCACGGTATTCCCACGGGTGTCGCCTTACCATGGCCAGGGACCGTTTGCGCCTTTTGGCTCACGTATATGATAGTGTCGCTAGCATCCATATGACAGACAACCCGGGCCGACATGGCTATTCGTGGACCCAAAGCGGCACAGACCTATGGGGATAGGCCTACATGAATCACATCGAGTATGTCGGTCAACAGCATGTGAATTTGGGCTGTAGCACTGGGCTAACAGGACTCCGGGGAACCCGGGCTGTAGCAGGCTAGGCAGGACTCCGGATGTCACCGCGTGACATTTCCCCGAAGGGACAGACATAGGAATGAAGTGAAACACATGCCGGCCAGTCAAGTGTCCTGAGCAGTAGTGCTGGGCTAGCAGGACTCCGGTGAACCGGGCTGTAGCGGACTACTATGGCTCATGGAAGCACTAGACTACATTTCCCCATAAGAGAGGCTGCCAAGGATAAACAACTAGATTGTTGGATCCCACACATACCAAGCATTTCAATCATACACACAATATGCTCGATATGTGTAAATACAACATGGCTCTACGACTCAGAGTATTTATTCATTAGGCTCCGAGGAGCGAGATATTACAAACATGGTCTCATGACCCAACATATAAAGCATACAAGCAACAAGCACATGCGGAAGCTTAACTTGTCTGAGTACAAACAACTACAAATTAAGAAGGCTCAGAAGCCTGACTATCTACAAGACCCTCCCAAGGGTATAAGATTGTAGCTGAGGTAACAAGCTAAATGTCGAAGTCCATGTGGAACTACTAGCGAGACTGAAATCTCTCTGCAAAACATAAAATAAGCAAACGTGAGTACAAATGTACCCAACAAGACTTACATCAGAACTAACTACATATGCATCGGTATCAACAAAGGGGTGGTGGAGTTTAACTGCAGCAAGCCAGCTTTGACTTAGTGGCTAACCTGAACTACGACTACAAGTAACTCTTTTGAGGTGGCGCACACGAGTCCACAAATTCACCATACCAATACACCACTACGGATCCGCTCCCGTCTCCCTGCGATAACGCCATCCATAGCACTCACACTTATCTTGAGCATTTTAGAGTATCCACTTTCACTTGTCTATGAACTATGCAAGGGGTCCAAGTTTCCATATCCGAGGAATTCGGCTATTCGAATAGATAAAGATAACCCTGCAGGGGTGTACTTTTCACACACGCTCTCGCCACTTATCGCCCTGTACACGTCATGTACCTCGGCAACCTTCAAGCGGAAGCCGGCCGAGGGTGTTGGACACGACCTGACTAACCACACAAGTCTCTCATCCAGGTTTATCGCCTATTCGTGTTCCATCCGCAAGGAGATCCGGCCAGGGTGTCGCTCACGGCCCCAAACGATGTGTGCAGGGTTCCCAAGCCCACCATCCGGGTGCCACTTGGTACACCATGCCACTGTGCCTAGTCTGTCCCAAGCCCACCTGTACTGGGTGCCACTTGGTAGACTACTAACACTACCTACAAACACCAGAAACTAGTTGCAACTCCTAGACAGAGATCAGGTTGATTAATAAGTCGAGAGGGGCACTTAAGCATTCCAATGTGTGGTAGTAACTGTTCATGGATCACCAAACACATAACTCAGTTCCTGAGGACGGCTGCAATGAGACAACCCACCATGTACTCCTACATGGCCTCTCACGCTCCCTTTACCAAATCGTGTTCACACACTTAGCTCACACACAGTAGGACATGTTCAACACCATTCCAATTCATCCCCGATGAATCAGACCTGACTCAACTCTAAGCAGTAGCAGGCATGACAAAAAAGCATGAATGAGTAGGCACATTGGGGCTCAAACAACTCCTACTCATGCTAGTGGGTTTCATCTATTTACTGTGGCAATGACAGGTCATGCAGAGGAAAAGGGGTTTAG